>NC_046157.1:97178924-97478924 GCF_011064425.1 Rattus rattus | reverse complement strand
ATGTTAATCTCACCAATCCATGAGCATGGGAGGTATTTCCATCTTCTCAGATCTCCTTTAATTTCTGTTTTTAGAGACTTGAAGTTCTTGTCATACAGATCTTTCACTTGCTTGGTTAGAGCCATGCCGAGGTATTTTATAATGTTTGTGACTATTCTGAAGGGTGTCATTTCCTTAATTTCTTTCTCAGCCTATTTATTATTTGAGTAGAGGAAGGCTACTGATTTGTTTTAGTTAATTTTCTATCCAGCCACTTTGCTGAAGTTGTTTATCACGTTTAAGAATTCTCTGGTGGAATTTTTGGGGTCACTTTGAAGGCTCATTTCCCCAGTGTGGGGGAATGCCAGGGTGTTGAGGTAGGAGTGGGTGGGTGGGAGTGGGAATATCTTCATAAAAGCAGGGGTAGGAAGGAAGCAGGGAGGGAGGGTGGTAGAGGGGGGTAATGGGAATAATATTTGAAATGTAAATACATAAAATATCCAATAAAAAATTTGGACATTTATTCGATCATTCTCTCCCCAAATTTAAAATTGTTTCAGTGTTGATTTTAGAAAAGCAATAAGAAGAAGGAATTAGAATCAAATGGAGAACAATTTCTTACAATCTTCATTATAGCACTGTGACAAATTATAGACATACCTAAGAGAGGAAGTTCCCAGACTGCAGCTTTAAAAGACAAATGAAATATTTTTTATTAAGTCAAGTGAGGCATAAGGATTTGGATGTTTCACATTCTTTTGACCTGGTAAGTTTTAAATACATTACCAAAATCAACTGGGAATCTCTTTACCTGAACAATTGAGTAACAGTATCAACTCCTATTCCCAACAAAATTTTATTCTATTCTCAATGATGTCACAGCTTCAATTATCACCTCTTTCTAAAGTCCTCAATCTCTTCCCATATACTAGTTTGTCTCAATAATAATCCAACATAATTAATAAATTCATACCCTGAAAGACAATAGAAACCAAGAGAAAAAACAAGGATATACATTTGTTAACACATTTTTTAATAGGGTGGTTTCTATTACGCTACAAGTTCATTAATACATCAGTTGACAGTGCTACAGAATAGAGATTACTCTAGTGGTGACCATGGATGACCTATGCACTGTCAGTCTGAACAATGCTTCTCTGTTTTCTCTTTGCATCATCTCTGTTGGGTATCTAATTGAGTATTTCTCAGATACTACCATTTTGTTTTGGCTGTATTTTCTGTTCTTGGTTTATTTGCATGTCCCATGTACTTGTGTGATAATTATAATGAGAAGTGCCTTATAAACTCATATGTATGAACAGTTGGTTCCCAGTTAGTGAACCTGCTTGAGAAGGATTAGGAGGTGTGCCCTTGTTGGATGAGATATGTCACTGGTGATAGGCTTTGATGTTTCAAAAGACTTGTGATATTCCTAAATATTCTTTTCAGTCTCCTGCTTATAGATCAAGATGTGATTTCTCATCTGTTCTTGCTATTGTCCCTTTATTTTGCCATCATGACCTCTAACCCCCTGAAATAGTAATTCCAATTAAATGTATTCTTTTTGTAACTTAAAACTTGGTCATTGTGGTTTTTTTCTTTTCCGCAAAAATAAAAATGTAACAAAGAGAGAAGTGATAGCTGGCACCAAGAGTAGATTATTGCTGTGAAGAAGCTGATGATGTCATTTTTTGGAGACTATGGAAGACTTTAGGACTTTGGACTAGAAAAATCACCATTGTAAGAAGAGTTTGAGTGCTCATCCTAGTAGAGATGGGAAGACAGTTGTGATGAGAGCAATATGGACTATGAACCTCAACAGATTTCAAAGTAAAGAAGCTAGGCCTTAACTAGCAACTCCGTTAGAAGCCATTCTTGTCATATTTTGGGTTAAAATATGGCTGCCTCTGACCCTTGCCCTAAGAATTTACCTGAGGTCAAATTTAAAAGTCAGTATAAAATGATTTTTTTTCTTTTGGTAGAGAAGATTTTAAACCTTCCTAGTATTGACTGTGTCTTATGGTAACTAGTGATCCCTGGTATGCAGTTCTATAATGACAAAAGAACAAATTGGAAAAAGGAATACAATGGGTACAGTTTGAAGAGAGAGCACTGGGAAAGTTGGTGTCAGAGCTAAGGAGAGGCCAGATCCCCCGGGGAAACAAAGGGAGGAGCTTGTTCAGGACAAGACTCACCCAGGCCAACTACGAAGCTAGGAGTTATGGTGTATGCCATTAATCCCAGTACCCGGAAGGTAGAGGCAAGCAGATCTCTGAGTTCAAGGTCAGTCAGGTCTACAAAGTGAGTACCAGGGTAGCAATGACTATAAAGAGAAACCTTGTCTTGGTGGGGAGCAGGGGTTGGAGGGGTAGAAAGGAGTAACATAGTAAGTCTGATGAAAATGTAACCTAAGGTGTCAGATCCAGCTCTAGTCCAGGTAACCAAACTTGTCAGTGCTTTAGATGTATGAAGGATACACAATTAAAGAACTTGTAGAATCATTCTTTAAGGTTAATGAGTTCAGCTGAGTCATATGTATAGTCCTAGCATAGAGCCACAAGGGCAGTCCTTGTGTAGAACCACTGAAAGACCATTGTGCAAAATGAAAATGAAGACTTAATAGCTTTGGCAACCCCAAGGTGTTAGAGATGTGCCAAAGCTATGGGTTTTCTGCCAAGGATAGCTTCAAACAGGAAGTAGGATCAGTCCACGAAAGACAAGTGTGTTGTAGGCAGCAAAGCTGGAAGGAAACGTCCATCTAAGCCCTTTGACATAAGACACGAGATATCATACATCAAAGAGTTTCAGGATTTGGAGTTTCTCTCTTGCTTGGGACCAGTATTTTCTCATCATGCCCCTACTCCTATCTTTTGGAATATATTGGTCTCTGTCACATGTATGTTAGAATTATGTAGTTTTATTTTTTTATCTTACCAGAATTTATAGTTAAACGATTGCCTTGTTTCAAATGAAATGTCATACTTTTAAACAGTTGTTGAGATGGAAAAACTGTGGGGAATTTTGAAGTTGGACTCACTGTTGTTTACATTATGATATGGTAATGAGTCTATGGGGGAGTGGAATGTGATCATTTGAATAAAACCAGCCCCCATATGATCATGTGTTTGAATACTCTCTCCTCAATGAGTGGAACTTCTTGGGAAGGAGTAAAAAATGTCACCTTGTTGGAGGAGGTTAGTCAATAGGTGTGAGTTCTGAGGAGTCGAAAGCCTCCCATCATTCCCAGTGTGCCCTCTTTGCTTCCTGTTTGTGGATTAAGGTGTGAGTTCTCGGGTGTTTCTGACATTATTCCTTCATGACATCATCATGTACACTAACTTCTGAAACCATATGACCAATTAAATGCTCTTTAAATTGACTTTGCCATACTGTTTTTCCGCAGCAACAGAGAAGTAACTAAGATGACATGCTGTCTTAGTAGGGTTAGAATCAATTTTGAACTGATCCCAAACCCATGTTTTCACTCAGTCTGTAGTAGCACAGTACCAAGAAAAAGATACACAAATACTAAGGCTATTGATACAGACTGCCAGACTGTCAACTGCCAGAACTCAATGTTATCTTCAGATGTGTACATTGAAGTTCTAATTTATGTTGTTTACTATTTGTAAGTTCAGGCAATAGAAGGACCCAAGAGGCAATCCTGGAAAGTTGTGAAAGTGGAGACTGAATTGCTAACCAAGGTGCAAGAGCTAGGCATTTAATGATGGGACTAAAACACTTATGCATAAAAGCAGAGGTGTGTGGGGTTGGGGATTTAGCTCCAGGGGGGGAAAAAAAAAAAGCAGAGGTGTGGGAGCTCTCTCTCTTTTTTTCCATACTCTTCCTCCTTTGATCCCCATACCATGCCAAGCTCTCTGCTTAATGAGGTCATAGCAAATAGCTGGCAATCTTCAAACTAGAAAGAGGGCTCTCACCAGTGACTGAATTCCAATTTTTCGTGTCTTGGTCTTAAAACTACTTGCCTCCAAAACTATGAGAAACAAATGATTGTTGTTTAATCCACTCAGGATATGGTATTTTCTTATGGCAATGGGAACTGAATAAGACAACTGATTTAAAAGAAAATGTGTATATTATAAGGTAAGGATTCAAAAAGGTAAAATACCATATTGTGCTGAATGCATCACACTTAACGTTTTACCCTTGTGATTCAACTTAGTCTCATTCATATAATTACTTACTGGTCAGAGTGATAAAAAAATTTAATAAATTTGTATTTCTTTTAAAAATAATTTTAATATATATTAAATATAAATATAATGAACCAATGAAATCAAAATTATTTCCTGACTCACTATTTTACAAATTTAGGTGTAATTTTTCCTTTTTTATTGGCTATTTTTTATCTATTTACATTTGAAATGCTATTCCATTTCCAGGTTTCCCATCCATAACTCCCCTATATCATCCCCCCTCCCCCTTATTATATGAGGGTGTTCCCCTACCCAACCACCCACCCCTTCCTGCTTCCTAGCCCTGATATTCCCCTACACTGGGGCATTGAACCTTGGCAGAACCAAGTGCTTCTTCTCCCCTTGGTGCCTAACAAGGCCATCCTCTGCTACATATGCAGCTGGAGCCATGGGTCTGTCCATGAGTATTCTTTGGAGAGTGGTTTAGTCCCTGGGAGCTCTGGTTGGTTGGTATTGTTGTTCTGATGGGGTTACAAACACGTTCAGCTCCTTCAATCCTTTCTCTAACTACTCCAATGGGGACCCCATTCTCAGTTCAATGGTTGGCTGCTAGCATTCCCCTCTGTATTTGTCATGCTCTGGCAGAGCCTCTCAGGAGACAGCTATATCAGGCTCCTGTCAGCATGCACTTCTTGGCATCAGCAATATTGTCTGGGTTTGATGACTGCATATGGGCTGGATCCCTAGGTGGGCAATCTCTGGATGGCCTTTCCTTCAGTCTCTGTTCCTCCTGTGAATATTTTTGTACCCCATTCTAAGAAAGACTGAAGCATTCTCACTTTGGTTGGCTTTTTTCTTGAGCTTCATGTGGTCTATGGATTGTATTTTGGGTAATCCAAGTTTTGGGGCTAATATCCACTTATTAATGAATGCATACCATGTGTAGATTTTTGTGATTGGGTTACCTCACTCAGGAAGATATTTTCTAATTCCATCCATTTGCCAATGAATTTCATGAAGTCATTGTTTTGAATAGCTGAGCAGTACTCCACTGTGTAAATGTACTACATTGTCTGTATCCACTCCTCTGTTAAGGACCATGTGGGTTATTTCCAGCTTCTGGCTATTATAAATAAGTCTGCTATGTACATAGTGGAGCATGTGTCCTTATTCTATATTGGCTCATCTTGTGGGTATATGCTCAGGGGTGGTATAGCTGAGTCATCAGATAGTACTATGTCTGATTTTCTGAGGAACCATCAAATGGATTTCCAGAGTGGCTATACCAGCTTACAATACCACCAACAAATGGAGAAGTATTTCTCTTTATCCACATCCTCGCCAGCATCTGTTGTCACCTGAGATTTTTTTTTTTGTCTTAGCCATTCTGAGTGTGAGTTGGAATCTCAGGGTTATTTTGATTTGCATATCCCTGATGACTAAATGTAGAAGATTACTTTAGGTACTTCTCAGTCATACAATATTCCTCAGTTGAGAATTCTTTGTTTAGCTCTATACCCCACTTTAAACAGGGTTATTTTATTCTCTGGAATCTAACTTCTTGAGTTCTTTGTATATATTGGATATTAGCCCTCTATCGAATGTAGGATTGGTAAAAAATCTTTTCCCAAAATCTTTGATTGTCATTTGTCCTAATGACAGTGTCTTTGCTTTACAGAAGCTTAGCAATTTTATGAGGTCCCATTTGACAATACTTGATCTTAGAGCATAAGCCAGTTCTGTTCTATTCAGAAAAAATTCCCGCATGCCCATGTGTTCAAGGTTCTTCCCCACTTTTTTTTCTATTAGTTTGAGCGTATCTGGTTTTATGTGGAGGTCCTTGATCCACTTGGACTTGAGTTTTGTACAGGATGATAAGGATGGATTGATTTGCATTCTTCTGTTGTCCCCCCCCCCCACTGGATGGATTTAGCTCCTTTGTCAAAGATCAAGTGACTATAGGTATGTAGGTTCATTCCTGGGTCTTCAATTCTATTCCACTGATCCACCTGCCTGTCTTCGTATCAACACCATACAGTTTTTATCACTATTGCTCTGTAATACAGCTAGAGATCAGGGATGATGATTCCCCTAGAAGTTCTTTTATTGTTGAGGATAATTTTTGCTATACTGGGTTGGGGTTTTTTTTGTTTTTTTTTTTTTTGTTTTTTTTTTTGTTATTCCAAATGAATTTGCAAATTACTCTTTGTAACTCTATGAAGAATTGAATTAGAATTTTGATGGGGATTGCATTGAATCTGTAGATTGCTTTTAGCAAGATGGCCATTTTTACTATATTAATCCTGCCAATCCATGAGCATAGGAGATCTTTCTAACTTCTGAGGTCTTCTTCAATTTCTTTTTTCAGAGACTTGAAGTTCTTGTCATGCAGATCTTTCACTTGCTTGGTTAGAGTCATACTGAGGTATTTTATATTATTTATGACTGTTGTGAAGGGTATCGTTTCCCTACTTCCTTTCTCAGCCTGTTTATCCTTTGAGTAGACGATGGCTACTGACTTTTTTGAGTTAATTTTCTATCTACCCACTTTGCTGAAGTTGTTTATCAAGTTAAGGAATTCTCTCGTGGAATTTTTGGGGTCACATAAGTATACTACCATATAATCTGCAAATATTTTGAGTTCTTCCTTTCCAATTTGTATCTCTTTGGTCTCCTTTTGTTGTTTCATTGCTCTAGTTAGAACTTCAAGTACTATATTGCATAGGTACAGAGAGAGCGGGCAACCTTGTCTAGTCCCCGATTTTAGTGGAAATGCGTCAAGTTTCTCTCCATTTAGTTTGATCTTGGCTACTGATTTGCTGTATGTTGCTTTTACTATGTGTAGATATTGGCCTTGAATTTCTGATCTTTCCAAGACTTTTAACATACATCCAGGAAATCCAGGACCAAATCTAAGGATAATAGGTATAGAAGAGAGCAAGGACTCCCAACATAAAGGGCCAGTAAATATTTTCAACAAAATTATAGAAGAAAACCTCCCTAACTTAAAGAAAAAGATGTCCATAAACATACAAGAAATCTACAGAACTCCAAATAGAGTGGACCAGAAAAGAAACTCCTCTCATCACATAATAGTCAAAATACCAAATGCACAAAACAAAGAAAGACTATTAAAAGCAGTAAGGGAAAAGTCAAGTAACATGTAAAGGCAGACCTGTCTGAATTACACCAGACTACTCACCAGAGACTATGAAACTCAAAAGATGATCGGCAGATGTCATACAGACCTTAAGAGAACACAAATGCCAGCCCAAGTTACTATATCCAGGAAAATTCTTAGCTAACCAAAAACCAATATATTCCCTGACAAAACTGAATTTACACAATATCTTTGAACAAATCCAGTCCAACAAAGGATAATAGATGGAAAACTCCAACACAAGGAGGGAAACTGCACTTTAAAAAAAGCAAGAAAGTAATCTTCTTTCAACTAACCCAAAAGAAGATAGCTGCACAAACATAATTCCAATTCTAACAACAAAAATAACAGGAAACAATGATCATTGGTCCTAATATTTCTGAACATCAATGAACTCAATTCTCCAATAAAAAGACATAGACTAACAGACTGGATATGTAAAGAGGATCCAGCATTTTTCTGTGTACAGGAAACAAACGTCAGTGACAAAGACAGCTACTACCTCAGAATAAAAGGCTGGAAAATAACTTTCCAAGAGAATAGTCCCAAGAAATAAGCTGGAGTAGTCATTAGAATATCAAATAAAATTGACTTTCCACCAAAAGTTATCAAAAAGCATAAGGAAGGACATTTCATATTCATCAGAGGAAAAATCCACCGAGATGAACTTTCGATTCTGAATATCTATGCTCCAAATGCAAGGCCACCTACATTCATAAAAGAAAGCTTACTAAAGCTCAAAGCACATGTTGTAACTCACACAATAATAGTGGGAGACCCCACTCTCAGCAATGGACAGATGATGGAAATACAAACTAAACAGAAACACAGAGAAATTAACAGCAGTTATGATCCAAACAGATTTAACAGATATCTCCAGAAGATTTCATCCTAAAACAAAAGAATATTCCTTCTTCTTAGCACCTCATGGTACCTTCTCCAAAGTTGACCATATAATCAGTCACAAAACGGGCCTCAACACATACAAGAAGATTTAAATAATCCCATGCATTTTATCAGATCACTGCAGACTAAGACTGGTCTTCAATAACAACAAAAATGACAGAAAGGCCACATACACATGGAAGCTGAATAATGCTCTACTCAATGATAACTTAGTCAAGGAAGAAATAAAGAAAGCAATTAAAGACTTCTTAGAATTTAATGAAAATGAAGGCACAACATACCCAAACTTATGGGACACAATGAAAGCATTGCTAAGAGGAAAATTCATAGTTCTGAGTACCTCCAAAAAGAAACTGGAGAAAGAATATACTAGCAGCTTGATAGCACATCTAAAAACAAAAAGAAGCAAATACACCCAAGAGGAGTAGAGAACAGGAAATAATGAAACTCAGGGCTGAAATCAACTAAATACAAAGAAAAAGAACTATACAAAGAATCAACAAAACCAGGAGCTGCTTCTTTGATAAAATCAGCAAGATAGATAAACCCTTAGCCAGACTAACCAGAGGGCACAGAGAGAGTATACAAATTAACAAAATCAGAAATGAAAATGGAGACATTACAACAGAAACTAGGGAAATCAAAAAATGTCATCAGGTCCTACCTCAAAAGCCTATACTCAACAAAACTAGAAAATCTGGAGGAAATGGACAATTTTCAAGACAGATACCAGGTACCAAAGTTAAATCAGGATCAGACAAACTATCTAAACAGTCCCATAACTCCTAAAGAAATTGAAGCAGTCATTAAAAGTCTCCCAATGAAAAGAGCCCAGGACCAGAGATAGTTTAAGTACAGAATTCTATCAGACCTTCATAAAGACCTCATACCAGTATTGTCCAAACTATTCCCCAAAGTAGAAACAGAAGGAACACCACCCAATTCCTTCTATGAGGCCACAATTATGCTTATACCTAAACCACACAATGATCCAACAAAGAAACATAGTTTCAGACCAATTTCTCTTATGAATATCGATGCAAAAATACTCAATAAAATTTTCACAAACCAAATCTGAGTACACATCAAAATGATCACCTATCAGGATCAAGTAGGCTTCATTCCAGGGATATACAATATATGGAAATCTATCAATGTAATCCACTATAGAAACAAACTAAAAAAAACCCCACATGATCATCTCATTAGATGCTGAGAAATCATTTGACAAAATTCAACACCCTTCCATGTTAAAAATGTTAGGTTTTTTTTAATAATAACTTTGGCTCTGTGATCAGATATGGTATTTATACCATGGCTCACCCTGTTCTGATCCATTACCTTTATTGCACATGAGGACTCTGAATGAGTACATTATATCTAATATACTTTTATTGAAGGAGGGTAAAGGCATTTGCATTTTATTAGTCTTTTTGTTGTAAACATGTGTTTTCATTCATGAAACCCATGTGGTGAAGCAAACAATACTTTGCAAATTTTACCTCATCTTGATATTTATATATAAATCAAATTATCTCTCATTTATAGTCACTTGCATAGTCTACAATAATAACCACACAGAGGCTGCAGTAAGAGAGGAAGCCTCATAGGAATGAAAACTCAAACAAAATCTACAAGAATGAATAGAATTTAAATAGTTAGAGGAGAGATCATGTAGGAGGAAATATATACCTGAGTACAGTAGTTCTTTATCCCCATATTGTAGATAATTCCACAGAAAATTATTGCTTTTAAAGGAAATAAAAGGCTGAGTGAACAATTTGTAATTACTTTGAACTGATAAAATTATAATCTGTTGTGGTAGAAGCAATGTTAGTCTGTACCAGGACAAATGAAAGAAAAATACTTGGAAGAATTGTTATAAATTGTGTAAATTATAAATATTTCAGCATCTGATTCAATGGAGGTTTTAATTTTTCTAGACTTTATGTATGTGTGTGCTCCTAAAGGAGGGTGTATGCGTGCATGCCATGGAGCACACATGGAGGTCTGAGGACAATGCTTCAGGACTTGGCCTCCTGGATCCTGGCATTGAGCTCAGGTTGGCAGCAAGCACCAATGCTAACTGAGTCATCTTACTGGTCCGCTGTTTACATTCGTTTGTTAAACTTTTGTATTATTTTTAAAGATGTGCATGTGTGTGAGCATATGAACATGTATACATGAGTGCTGGTGCTCATGAAGGTCACAGGTTTAAGGTCTCCTGGAGCTGGACTTATATAATAAATATCTGCTTGGCATGAGCGCTGGGAACTGAACTCAGGTCCCCTGGAAGAACAAGTTCTCTTAACCATAGAACCATCTGTCCAGTCCCTGTATTTCAACTTCTTAAAGCATGGGGGAAGTGCTGTTTCTCTCATCTTACTTGCACACTGGAGGATGCTGGAGTAGGTAAGCTAATTTTCCTTATTTTTTTTTCTTATGTCAAATGGATCAGAAATTAATAAACTCCCCTATCAATAATGCCTGCAGATCTACACAGTGGGCATTTCATTACTGACACAATGCTCCTGAGCGACATCATACCTAATTCCTAGCTAGAGTTCCACAAAGGCAAGGTGTCTGTGGAGCAGTAAATGTGCATAGTCACTTGTTCTGTGCCTATCTAATCTAGGCGATCTATCAAATAACTACGATCTGATTGTGCTTGGGCAAAAGGCATACAGGCAAGGACAACTCGAATCCTCTCCATCCAAGTTTACAGAAGGAGGTTCTTCCTTTTGTTCATCAGAGTAAATGAAGGAAGAGTTTCTTATAGACCGGTAGGGGTAGTTCTGTGATCCACCGGTACTTTAGAGATGAAGGAGACAGTCCAGAAGAGGAGGCTCTTGGGTTCTGGGAACCAAGAACTGCTTCAGGAAGGCAACCAGGATGCTTGCCGTGCAAGGGAATTAGTTCGGCCAACTGCATGGATAAATAAGTCTGGAAACAGATTCTTCCTGTCGAAACTTCAGGTGGCTGTTCAGATTAAGACTTTGACTTCCAAAACATGAGGCCCTAAAAATGAAATCCATCTAAGCCATCTTCCTTTCAGGACTGTAGAACCAAGCTCTAATAAACAGGTATTGTTTTGGGTCAATGATTGTGAAAATAGAAAATGGTTGGAGATTTACTTCCTTGAGCGAAGGGGAGCCTGAAGCACTTTTGCCTTTGTGCCTGTCTCTTGGTGTCTTATTCAGCTGTCAGGAATCCCTCCCAGCTTCTAAAAGCTTAAACTCCCAATTCCGTTCACAGATGCTCTACCCGAATACTCCTGGTTCCTATCATCTCCCAGGGGCTTCTCCAAGCTCCCCACTGGTGCAGCTGCTCCCTTCAGTGGGGAAGTGACCTACCACCAGGTCTCAAGACTCAGAAGGTTTGTTTCTATGAGTGAAATCACAAGATAAAAAAGAAAATTGCAAATTTTCTCTCTCCCACCCTGGCTTCTCATTTCATTCTCTTTCCCCAACGAGATTCTGACAAAAGTTATTTGCGGCAATACCATCTGCTCCGTGAGTGACAGGAGACTGGTGTCAAGTGAGAAAATGAAATGTAAATTTTATTAAACACCTCCTCTCATCTCTGTGTATCAATCCAGATTCCAGCCGAACATAGCAAATCAAATCCTGTCTATGCCAGGCCTCGGGGCAGAAGGAAAAATCATTTCTCCTTAATACTGTTCCCTTCTAGTAAAATATTTTGCTGTTTAGTAAATGAGAATTTTAAATGCAAACCCCCCATTAATCCCAGTGAAAAGCGTATCTCTAAAATGAACATTCAAAGGAAGGAGTTGAAAAAGAGAAAAGGGGAGATTTGGGGTCAAAGGAGAAAAGGAAGGGACAGGGGATATGAAGCTGTCTCTAGTAGTTAGGTGCAGTCTTCCCTAGTAGCCATGGAGGGTTACATATCTGAAGAATAGATGGCAGAATTCTTTGATGCCAGTACCATTAGAACATTTATCTACGAGCTACTTTCTCTCGGAGATAATAAAGATCTCACTCTGATGTATTACCTTTCAGTGGCATTAGAAGCAGATGCTTCCTTTTGAATGTGAATGCACGTGCAGTCCTGACAGCTAGGTGGTTTTGACGGGTGATGTCTGGATATAGAGATTCTTAACTTGGGGCAGTGAAGTGTGTGATTTGCTTAAAAAATAAAGAGCATGACTTTTGCACATTTGCTCAAAATCAAAATTTTGTTCAATAATTAAATGAGCAATTAAAATAGCGCTGTGGTTTTAAGTAAAATAATTTTATTCATATTCTATTGAATGTGATTAAAAACTATAAATACATTATTAAGAAAAATATAGTATAGTGTTTTAAAATCATTTAAAATAATGTGGCTGCCATATATACATATATACATATATATACATATATATATACGTGTGTGTGTGTGTGTGTGTGTATGCACATACACACATACACGAGAAAGGAAGAAGGAAGTTTGATACAGAACGGAAGTCTATGTCACCAGAGAAACCAAGACTGGGTGACAAGAACATAACCCAAGGAATGCCAGCAGCAACCTGAAAGTACATTTCTCCCCTCGGGACTTCCAGAAGGATCTATCCCTGACAACACCATGTCTTCTCCCTGAGAAACTCATTTCAGACTTCTGGCCTCCAGAGTGGTGAGCCAGTAGACTTAGAAAGATTTAAGTCACTAGGTTGATGCTAAATTGGGACAGTAGCCTAAGAAATAAGCTAATACCCCTCCCCAGCCTGCTGTTACTCATGGAAACGTCTCTGGGTGGCTACCACACTTCCAGAAACGGTCCATTGAAAAGTCCATGGAATGTGTCCTTTAGGTCCTGCCAAAATTCCTTCTATTATAGTCTACTTTGCTTGCAAACATAATTTGTGATATAATACTTAAATGGTACAATAAAATTTTTCCAATGAGAAAAAAAAATAAGATATGTGGCTGCACAGTCTTTTTTTTAAAAAAGAAATAGATTTATTTTATTTTATTTTATTTTACATTCCAATCATTGCTCCCTCCCAGTCCTCTCCTTACAGAGTCCCTCCCCATCAACCCTTCCCTCTCCTCTGAGAGGATGGGGCCCACCCTGGGAACTCCCCTGTCCTTTCACATGTGTCTCTGCAGGGTTGGGAACATTCTTCCACTGAAGCCAGACAAAGCTGCCCTTGGTGACCGGCTTCCACAGGCCAGCAACCTTTGCAATTTTCTGGACTATTAAATAGTGTAAACTTTTCCATAACAAACAGATCAAGTTAGAAATAGGTTACTAGTAGGAACTTTGACCACCAAATTGTGCAATATCCAGATGGGAAAAATCCATCACATGTCAATATGTTGTACCACTAGAAAAATCTTACTTTACTTCCTCCTTCATTGATTGACTGACTTAAATTATCATCCAATAATTGTATAAAATTCTGCAGTATACTGTGATACATATATATGCATATATACACATGTACACATGTATACATGCATATATATATATATATACACATACTATATATATACTTGCAGTGTCTAAATTGGTGTAACTGGCATTTAACTCTGAGATAAATTTCGTGTTGAGAAAATTAGAGGTATTCTCTTTTAGATCTTATTGGTTTGGGCTTCTGTCGGGACAGGGTCTCACGCAGAGCAGAGTGAACTTGAGATTCCAATCATAAAGCCTCCACCTCTTCCCAGGTGCTAGGACTACAGGTGTGTGTCATCCTGCTTACCTGTCTCCTCCCTCTTTCTAAAGTCCATAAGCATTCATCGTGTGCTATAGCCTGCATCCTAACCTGAAGAGCTTTAACACATTCCCTGCCTGTAATCTAATTTCCGTGTTCACTGTCAGGGTTTCTTGTATTTTCCTTCTTCCCTCTCCTTCCTGGCTTCTCATGCCTCCTTCTGTTCCAGTTCTCTATATTCTCTCTATACTTCCCATGTCTGGATGATAGCATCTGACATTATTCTTTCTATGCTTGGGATATGCACCAAACCTCCCCTAAATCCAGCCATCTGAGCAAAATTGTCAAGGTTTTGTTTACATGGCTAGACACTATCCTACCATGCATCTATACTGTATTTTCTTCATGAATCACTTTGTCGACCGACCCTTTGAATCGATGTTCTGTCTTGGCTTTTGCGAATACTGTTGCAAAAAGGCCTCAGAGAATTGGTTTCTCTCTGCTGTGAGGGCTTCACTTCCTTTGGATGCTCGACCATGCGGTCAGTCTAGGTTTTGCTGTGGGTGGTAGTTCTTTGTTTTCATTGGTTTGGAATTCCCACACCACTTCCTATACTAGGGTAGAAGCCGCCATGGCAAGTTCTGTATCTCTCCAGCATTTGATAGTATTTGTCACTTTGGTTTTATAATTTCAGTGAAATACCTTGTTGTGGTTTTGGTTTTCAACTTTTTGATGATTCGTTACATCAAGCAGTTTTTTTATGTACTTGATATTCATTTGCATAATTACTTTCCATAATTTTATATTGTGGACTCCATATATGATCACTGCGTCTACATCATTTGTGTTCCTACCTGCTCCCTTCCACTCCTTTCATGTTGCCTTCTTTCCAAATTTATATTCCCTTTAATTATTATTATAGGTATATGTGTGAGCAAATGTATAGTCTAACATGTATATACACTTACTGAGTCCATTAAGCATTGGTAGTATATTCGTGTGTCCTGAGCTAGTCACTTGAGATGCGGTAGCCAACTATTTCTCCCTCTCTTGCAGCCACTGGCCACCGGGAGCTCTTCATCTAGAGGTGGGGCCATGTGGAATTTCCTCTGTGCACACTGGCATATCAACCCGTGTGTCCTCACTGATGCCCATCTTGTTCAGGCAACCATATTGTCGAGGTTTCCTGGGTTCATTTTCTCTGTCATGTCTAAGGAAAACGAATAGGGAATACTGTCTAAAAGCCGGCATCCTGGTTGACTCTTACAATCCTTTTGTAATCTCTTCTGTTATTTTCCTTCAATGTTAGGGGTTGCAGTATAACTATAATACCTCCCATTTTTATATGCTTTTGAAAAAAAATGCTGATTTTCAAGTGAGTTATCATTTGCTTTCAAAGTCGAATTTTCTAGGTTCCTGGTATTAGTCCACACTTAGGCGAATAATTTTGAATTCCTTTGCAATTCCTCAGATGGTATCTTCACTATATTGATTATGTTCTTTGCTGCACAGAAACTCCTTAGTGGTTATGATCACATTTGTCTGCTTTGACTTTTTGCCGTGCTGGTCTTCCCCACCAATTAATTGTCAAGCTTGTTCCCCAAAGGCATGCCACAGGCCAGCCTGATCTAGGGAATTAGCATTCAGTTCTGTCCCGGGTGATTCTAGCTGTAGAAATAAGAGTGATCCCCATAAGCTTAGGTATTTGAACGTTTGGTCCCAGCCGGTGGCATTGTTTGAGGAAGTCCTGCAGTTTGCTGGAGGACATACATCTCTAGGAGTGGCCTTTGGGGGTTTATAACCTGACCCTATTAGCAGTTCATGGTCTGGTCCTGGTTGCCACATCTCCCTCACTGTGATAAGCTCTGGAACAATAAACCCAAATAAACTCTTTCTCCTATTTCTTTCCTAGATCATGCTGTTTTTTGTTTTGTTTTGTTTTGTTTTTTATCACAGTGACAGAAAGAAGACTAATGCATTAGCCTTGTGCTCAGCTGTGGACAGGGGAGAAAGAGAGTGGACATTGCTTTTGGTCTCCGCTCTATAGTAGTTTATTATGAAAGTAGACACAGATGTTGAATAAGTGAGTATACAATGAGTATTTTCCTGATAGAGACTTAAGGGAAGAGCTGTGCGTTAATGTACAGTATTTTCTTACCCACGGTTTTGCTTCTTCATGCTTTGGTCAGCAGCAGTCTGGAAATGGCAAATGAAGTGTCCCAGAGACACACAATCCACTCCCAACATTTTAAGGTAACACAATAGGGGGAAATGTCTCACTAGTCTGACCTGCCTCTGTGATGAGAATTGTTCCCATGTTTACTGTACCCCACGACAGCTACAGAGCTCTCAGTTGCTATCCATGATTGACACGTCATGGAGCTGATGTTCAAGTCACCCTTGTTTAACGTAACAGCATTAAAGTGCTGGATATTAGGATATGTCAATGAAAAGCCAAAGAATTGTTCCTTTAAGTGAAGGTATGAAAGCTATCAATTTAGTAAGAGAAAATCACAGATAACGACAATGCTAAAATATATGATAAAATATTTTGAGAGAATAATTGGATTTATGTAACTTTTATAATATGGTCTTATAATCATTCAAGTGTATTATTGTTTCCACACCTAATTTACAAATTAACATGTGTGTGTGTGTGTGTGTCTGTGTGTGTGTGTGTGTGTGTGCACGTACGTGTGCATGTGCGTGCATGCATGGGTGTGTTTAGGCAAACATACAGTATTTACAGAACTTGACAGCATGTAAGTTTCCAGGCATCTGATAGAGGTCTAGAAATATATCATGTTTGGAGAAAATTATCTTATTTCTGCATGAATTCTTTAAAATATTTATAATTTCTATAGGCAACAAGGGGCAGGAAAGTACTCTGGAAATATTTTCTGATTGCTTAACTCCTTATGGGGTAAAAAAAAATTTCTATATTTTACTGTTTTGTTAGCATTGTGGCTAGCTTTGTCTTTATTTTTCCAGAATATTCTACACTAAAATGGCTGGAATTTTAAGTACCAATCAAGTTTGGGCATGAATAAACAAAAAAGTTAGTTAAAACAAGAGATGTCCACATAATTAAATCTTCATTTAAAATTATGCATTTTAATAAAACTGCATTATATTTTGATATTAAGTGCAGAATGACACATAGGAATATATTCCTGTGTATGTGCAGCGAGCAGGAGTCATCCCTGTGAGACGGTACTATTTATATTTAATTTAAAATATATTATCTGGGGCTGGAGAGATGGCCTCATGGATTAGACCAGTTGGTGGTTTTGTAAGGAATTCAAGCTTTGAGTTGAGTTCCCAGCACCCACATCATATGGTTCAGAATGACCTGTGACTCAAGTTCCAGAGATCCATGTCCTTGTCTGGCCTCCAATAATCACACGTATTCACATGTGCATACCTACATTCTGACAGACATGGACATAATTATATAATTTAAAACAAAACCTTTTAAAAACATGGGTAAATATTAATTGGATTTCTGTAGCTTAATTTCCTTTCATGAACAACCAGTAAGTAGGGGACTGCCCTGATAAACAAATGTCCCTGAATTTATCTCTGGAAACCCTTACTTGTGCAGGCTTAATTTCAAACCTGCTCACTGCTCTCCAATGCCCTTGCCCTGTGGATTGAACACCTACAAAGTTCGAGCAACCTGCAGATGGCTGAGAAAGGCGACATGCTAGCCCCGGAGAGGTCCTGGAGCCAATAGCCCTTTGGCAAGTCTTTCCACTCTGTAGTCACTACTGTCTAGAGTTAGGACTCGGTCCACTTGGAGAAACCCTGTTCTTTGCATTGCTGTCCTTAGGGTTGCCTGACAGGGAAAGGATGCCAGGGGACCACAGTAGTGTGTAGCGGCAGAGAGGGAAGAGAAATAGACATAGCATTGACGAGACCCAATATCAGTGTCGGCACCGGGAAGCGGTCCTGGCTTTGGGCTGCCTGAAGGCAGTGGTGATCCCCTGCTTGTCCTATCTGTCAGTCTATTTGATCTCCAAATGAATTGCTTTTGATAACAGCTATATAAATGCAGAACGGATCCGCTGGGCCTTCTTAAATGAGACTCCTTGCTTTCATCTCCCAGTCGTTTTCAAAAAGCAGATAGACTTGTTAGAGGTTTTAATGCAACGATTTATGTTTTATCTTGCCTGGTTTGAGGCAGCATTTATTTAGCCCTAAATTCTTCCCAAGCTTCTTTGTAAGGAGAAGTGTTTGAACACAAAATATTTGGGGCTTCTTTTTTGTTCTGAATCAATAATACATGTTTTCTTTATAAATTTTATTTAGAAAAAGCAAAGAGCCTTTTCTTAATCAGGAAGAGAAGGAAAGGGGGGAAAATCAGTATTAAAAAACATTTCTATTAATACACTCTGAGCAAAGTCATAAGGAAATCAGTTTATATCAATTATCAAACTGCACAACAAATAGTTATGAACCTTTATATTAATGGCTACTAGAAAAGGAATTTAATTAATTTAATTGAAACAAAAGAAAGTAACATTTATTTTTCCATACATTCATAGTGTATGTCAAGTGCAAACTTTGGGAGTTTTAATTATGGTATGTACAGTTTTTAATTATATTTCATTTTCTATGCTTTACTATGCTAAACTACAGAAATCCAATTAATATGCGCCTTATATTTCTCTATTTCTCTCCTCTCTGCCTCCTCCCTTTCTACCTACCCCTCTTCCTCCTCATCTCTCTTTAATCTAGGGATTGAATTTACACGAGAACATCAAGCAGTATATTTAAATGTTCTATCACTGGTCATCATCTCATTCACGGCACAGGAGACCTTTTTAAATTTTGTACAAAATGTAAATTATTTAACTTTCATATGCTATAAATAAGCTTGCTTAAGAAGACATACTGGAACATGACTGGCAAGTCACTGAAACTGCATATTTCAATTCGACTAGATTTCAAATTCATTGCAGAATTATCTTTATAGTGTTGTTGCTATAAGACACACAATATGAAGTGGATATGTGTGCATAACGTATGTGTCAACTATTATAAAATGTCTTTTGGATACAATAATCTAAACAAAACTATCAATGTGATTTTTCTCAGCGATTGTGCTTTCGTCAGTTGGGAAAGCATGATAATTCTCTCACGGAATGCTACACTGCCATGCTCAGGATGACACCACACAATAATGTCTCCTGAAAGGCCATGTACAAGAGAGCAAGGGGGAAAACATTTGCTCTTAAATATGTGCCATCTATCTATGTAGGAAATAAGATACATGTTTAAGAAATGATGTTTACCCTGCTCTCCTTTGGTAGTGTGCAGAGTACCTTCCACTACTATGAAAAGTAATCCAGAGGAATAAAGGCTCTCAGTAGGCACCAGATGGATTTCTAAATGAGTTGTATAGGAACCCATTTACAAAACCCTTGATCTACAACGGTGACCTGCCTGCAACACATGCTGGTGCAATGGTGGCACAAAGCTTGTGGGAGTAACCAACCGATATCTCACTTGACTTCAGATCCACGCCATGAGGTGTGTCCATACCCAACACTGCTTGAGTGGCCACGTTCCTGAGACTACATAGGCCAGAGACCAGTTGGAACATCAAATATTAATGGAGCATAGCAGTAAAATGACTCCAAATGAAAATCTGTTATACTCATGAGCCCATATCTTGCTCAGCCATTATCAAAGAAGCTTCCTCCTGCAGCAGATGGGAACAAATACAGAGAGCACAGCCAGGCAACATGCAGAGAGTGAGACCTTGGAACAGTTCTAAAGGAAATGTCCTCATTAAATCCCTCCCGTCAGACATCAGGAAATTCTGCAGAAGACGATGAAGAGAAAGGGTATGAACCAGAGTGGATAAGGGACACCAAGTTACCAAGGCCTTCTAAACATAACATGGCTGGCACAGAGACTGTGGCAGTATACACAGTGTCTGCACAGATGGGATCCTAGCACTGAAAGATGTAGACACACACACCCATCCCTAACCCAGAAAGGGGTTTCTGATGGGCAGCACTTTCCAATGAGAATTAGTGTTCTCTAAGGGAGCCTCTCACTGCAGAAGCTACCCTTCAGGGTAGAACCCATGCTAAACAGTAGATGGTGACATAAAACTCAGTGGTGTCTTTGGAAGTTCTTTGTGATGCTGAATCTGGGTACTTAAAATATTAGCTCCTTTGTGTATATATTATGGTGTCCAGTTTGGGGATTTTGTGGGATTACTGTGTGTGTGTGTGTGTGTGTGTGTGTGTGTGTGTGTGTGTGTGTGTGTGTGTGAACATGTATGTCACTATGTCTGTATGAGTTTCTTGTGGTTTTCTTTGCCCCCTTTTCTTGCTTAGTTTCTTCCAGTTTGTTAGTTTTTGTTTTATTTCCTTTTGTTATTATTCCTTAGATACTTGCTTGGTTTTTAGTGAGAGAGAAAAAAGACCTATATAGGAGGTGTTGGGGGGGGGGACAGAAAAGAAAAAAATGAGGGGCCTCATTGATTTTTTAATGTTAGAGGTTATAATTATATTATTTCTCCCTTCTCTCCCCCCACAATGACTCATCATTCTGATTTGCCAAGGGTTGTTAGCAATGCACTACAATTTTCTTCTATTAGATTCATAGTCAACCGGATTTTACTCCAGTTTCTCTTTAAGTAGAAAAGGTGAAAGAAGCATTTAGACAGCCTGAACATTTGGTTAAAGAAGCCTAGATGGTATTCTCGGGATCTAGTGCAACAGATTACTGCTGTTGGTGATAATGAGGTTGTCACCAGGATATTTCTTCTTATTACTCTTTCTAAATGTTTGCATAAAAACTTTAATATTTTAAATCAATATGCAAAGTCGGGTAGTATTTACAATTAAGTGTTTCTATTCAAAACAAAACAAAACAAAACAAATAGAAACACTTTGTAGTCAGTCTTGATGTGACCTTTAATCTTACAGTGGTTTGAATAAAAATGGCTCCCATAGGTTCATAGAGAGTGGTACTGTTAATAGACATTGTTTGGCCTTATTGGAGGAAATATGTCACTGGGCGCGGGCTTTGGAGTTTCAGAAGCTGAAGCCAGGCCCAGTGTGACTCTCCCTTCCTGCTGTCTTCGGATCCAGATGTAGAACTCTAAGCTCCTTCTCCAGCACCACATCACCTTCATATGCCCATGCTTTCCACAATGAAAATAATAGACTAAACCCAGCTTCTTCTGAACCCAGCTCCAATTAAATGCTTTCTTTATAAGAGTAGCCATGGTCATGGTGTTTCTTCACAGCAAACAGAACTCAACACAGTGTACATAGAAGCAGGAGAGTCAAGAATTCACACCTGAATATCTAGTGTATGTAGGACCATCTTGGGACATGGTATAGGCTGGTAGCCAGAATAAGGCAACATATATTTCACTTACACTTTGCTCCCTCTCCAGTAGAACATCATATGACTTAAATTTTCTCTTCAGAACTAATTTTACTTCATTAAAATAAAATCATATTATATCCTGATTCCCTTTCTTCTCACCAGCACATCCCATGCCGCTCTTCATGCTTTCTCTAAAGTTCATAGCATTAGTCTTCTTCTTTTGTTTACACACACACACACACACACACACACACACAGAGGTACACACAAACACACACAGGCACACAAGAATATAAGTAGTACACATGTTAAGTTGGTTAATGTTGCTTGCGCTTACATTATTTCAGTGTAGATCATTTGCTATTGGTTAAACTGTTAGGAGACTCATCCCTGGGGACAACTTTTACTGAGTGTATTTAATAAAATACAGTACAATATAAGTGATTTACAAAGTACATTTTTAAAAGATAAATACAAAAAGTAGGTGCACTGAGTTGAAGTAAGCCACATGATCTGCAGAAAGATGGAAGGCCTCCTGATTCCTTGCCTGGCTGAGTCACTGATCATCCACACCAAGGATTCACCTGGAAGCAGCACCAGGCATTAAAGAAACAGTTGAAGGTGGATCCCAGTCCCACATGGAAACCATTAAGGTTCTGACCAACACAGTCAACCTGATGGAAGAGGAAGTTAAGACTTGGTTTCTTTAGCACAGAGCAGAAGCTACAGCAATGTACTCAAAAACATGCACCCTATGTTGTTCTGCAGGGTGTCTCTCCCTACCAGATACAGCCAAGGCACAGTGTCACAGCCCAAGGCACAGATCACTCCACTGGGCTCAGACTCCTGCTGTACCAACCCAAGAAGCCTCACTAGAAGTGCTGCTTAAAGGATAGAGAACTCTGTTTGTTTCTTTCCTGCATGAGTTTTTTTTTTTAATTTATTTATCATTCATTTGAGTTTGGGTTTTTCCTCCTTCCCCACTTTGAGACAGTTCCATGCAGCATGTTGTCCTAGAGTTATCTGCTTTTGTTAATGTTTTTCATATTGCTTATTAGGGACCTATTGAGATTTTATTTCTATCAATATCAGATTTGTAATAAAATTATTCGTAGAAACAAAAGGAATCAAATACTATCTAAATTTCATTTTCCATCACAATTGTTTTGAGCTATCCCTAATACTTAAGTTCTAAAGTCTTAATACATCCACTGTGCAACCTCAACCCTTTTATAAAAATGAGCACCTAATCTTATATCTGTTACATGATGTGAGGTTTTTATTACTATGTTATTAATGAACTTTATTTTAACATAATGACATCTTTCTCCTTCCCTTATCTTACTCCAGACTCTCCCACTCATTCCCTGCTGTCCCTCAAATCCGTTCTCTTTTTGTCTTTAATAGTTGATATATTCCTAGATACATACATGCAACCTGCTCATTTAAAAGGCATTGAAAAAGTAGACATGGAAGGGAGAGAGAGAGAGAGAGAGAGAGAGAGAGAGAGAGAGAGAGAGAGAGAGAGAGAGAGAGAAGAGAAACTTTTTTCTGTCCTTATGTGGAAACCTAGAACTATGTTTATTCATAACAAGAGGCATCTTGGTCACCCACATATGCAGGTGGCTCAAATGCCTGCAAAGGAAAATGTGTTGTGGTCCCTTATAAGGGCAGAAATTGCTCCTGTAGTCTGCAGGGGAACCCAGGAATTATAGTCTTGAGCAGAAAACTATCAGTAATGTTACCTGTATGTATATGGTCTCAGAGCTGCCTACTTGGAATTTAAAATATTTACTTGTATTTTTATCATTTATTGTGCATTTGGGTGCACATGGAGGCCATAAAATGTCATCAGATTCCTTTTAACTGGAATTATAGGCTGTCGAGCACCACCTCACCTGCTTACTAGGACTGAACTCGCGTCCTCACAGAAGAGCAGCCAGAACTGGTAACCACTGACCTACTTTTGTCAGCCATGCCACAATTGTCTTTTGAAAGCATTGCCACTGTCTTTTATTCCCGAAAATATCGTGTCTCAGAAAAGTAATCTACTTCGTTTGTAGTTTTAAATACATGTAAACATTTTGGCTTCAAGACCACCATTTCAAGAAAAGATGCTTTAGTTGAATTTGATGGAAATCATCGCCAAGAGGTTGGTGTGATGATGTTTATTTTGTTTGAATTCTGTTAGCGTCTATAAAAGCAACAGAACCTTAGCCCTCTTACGCTCTCTTGCATGATTTTTATTTGTTGTACTCAAATCCTTCATGATACTGAAAATTATTTCTAGAGGACAATGTCATTAAGTTTATTATCTATTTATTATACCTTCCATTTGTCTACTCACATGGATACTGCAAAAACTAATAAATCTGTACAATGCTCCAGTTGTAAGTGTGATTATAAGGCATGTGGTTACCCGGCATAGTTCAAATAGCATATTTTTCTTTAGGTTCATCCATCCATTCACCCACGGCAGTAGCTCTCAACCTTCCTAATGCTGTGACCAACAGTTCTTTACATTGTAGCAACCCCAACCATAAAGTTATTTTCATTGCTACTTCATGACTTTAATTTTAATACTGTTATAAATCATATTGTAAATATTTTTGGAGAAAGAAACTTGCCAAAGGTGTTGCCACCCATATATTGAGAACCACTGATCTATATTATGGCTAACATCATGATTTCTTACTCATTTTAGACTAAACAATAGGCTACTGTGTGTGAGTATATTATGTATACACATATAATAGATGTTCATAGTTCTCATTCTCCTCAACTCTTCCTAAATTTATAGACAATTCTATAGACATGTGTTTTGTAGTAATGCAATGGTGAACCAAAAATGCAGATATTACTTTCATATATGGATTCCATCTCCTGTAGATGTGTGTGTGTGTGTGTGTGTGTGTGTGTGTGTGTGTGTGTGTATGAGCTGGAATTCCTGGATCATGTCTTCTCTCTGCCTTACTATGCTCTTGTCTTAAAAGTCCATAACAGTTACAACTGATAGATTTGATTGTTATGGCACAGTATCGTTTAATTTACATAAAAGGATAAGAATATGCCTGGAGCACAATAACTCTTAATATATGGCAATCAGCATTATTGTAACTGGAAAAATGAACAAATATCAAAATACCACCCACATTTGTCTTCCATCTACCTTCTTTTGAAACGTTATGAGCTTGAGAAATTTTTAAGCTGCACTACTGGAATACTTGGTTGACTGTAAAATTTTTATCTCTGTAGCAATCTGATAGCTTTATTGTAACTTGCTGATATACAAACCCACAGCCTTAATTCATACTAAGGAGATACTAATGGATACTGGAGCTTCATTGAGATGTCAGCTTGTTTTCATGACAGGCCTCATAGCTTGCACCAATGAATGGTTTATCTAGGGGAGATGGCATGAGGTTAAGAAATGGTCACATACATGTGTTTTGGCATAATGGGTGGTCTGTGTTTTCTTGCTTGCCCATCCCCCACATCTTACAGTAAGCTACTGGAGCTGAATTAGCATTTTAAGAATAGACAGTCATCTGAAGACTATTGGAAATTAAGTTTACTCTCCCTGAAGACACTCTTTCTGGTCTGGTCAGATGTTTAAATATTGTTTTATGAGGTATTTAGACACTCGTTTGTCTCTGAATATTTTTTGAGCAAAGGCACCATCTGACTTTCTTTCTTTCAGATTCTCTTTGTGAGAGTGAATAGAGTTGAACGATAAGCAGAGTATTTTCCTTCCGAGAAAATTGCAGGCTCGGTAAAGTTATGGCAGTGTTGTAAATGACAGTCATCTTTTGTGTTTTCTTTCTCTGCGTGTTTTCCTGAAGATTAATTCTAGGCTTGGTGTAGTGACAGAAATGAACAGTGTGACCAGAAAACCAAAACCAAAAGAAATGTCCACAAAATTGAAAAATACGAGGTGATGGAAAGCAAGGAACGCCATAGACAATCAAAGTTGCAATGTGGTAAATAAAATCCAGAGCTCACCGCCATGGCTATGAAGAGCATATGCCCCAGGGAAAACCTACAACTATTATGACAAGAATTTGGATCCCAACAGTCACACTAGAGACTAGTGGGTGTCTCTCACACACTTTTTAAACCCAGGCTCAGAAGTAGATGGGTATAGTTGCATTTGCATTGCTATCTTTGAGCTTAGCCAAGAAAACCTGAACCTCAGATTCAAGGAGAGATCCTACCTCGAAGGAACAGGAATTGTGTGATAAAGGATATCCAATTCCATCATCTGGATCCTGTTTACAAGCATAGGATCATGCACCTGCAAGCACGAATACACATCTACTCATAGACATACATATATACACATAAAAATAAGTCTAAAAATAAAGATAAAACCTCTCAAACATTGGAAAAAACACCCAGTTTTAGGGTGCTCAAAAGATACCAAATATATTTTAAAAAGAGTCATAACTAGATTTATTACTCTTGCACTCTTCACAGACAGAAAAAAATGCAAAAATTCATCTGAAACCACCGAAGACCTTCGGACAGCCAAAGCCCTCCTTAGCAAAATGTTCCATGCTGGAGGGATTTTCATACCACATTTCCAGCTATAATTCTGAGTTATGCTAATGAAAACAACATAGTGTAGGCACAAAAACAGACATGTAGACCGATGACAAAAATTAGACCCAAACATGAGTGTCTGCAATTATAGATATACAATATACAAGGGGACCAAAAATGTACATTGAAGAAAACAAAATAAAAGAAAGACAAACAGCATTTTCAACAAATAATTCTGGGAAAACTGGATAGCCAGATGAAGAAGAATAAAATCATCACCCTGCAGAAAAATTAGCTTCAAATGGATCAGACAGTTCAATGTAATACCTGAAACATTGAAGCTTCTAAAAGAAACCATAGGCAGTTACCTACATCATATCAATGTAGACAACAACTTTCTGAATAGGAGTCCATTGGCTGAGGAACTAAGGGCACCAATTGACAAGTGCGACCTCAAGAAACTGAAAAACTTCTATACCCCAAAGGAGAGAATATTTAAATCAAATTATTAAAAGTTAAAGGCAAAGAAATTTGAAAGCGGTGAGAGAAAACTCACTTATAACTTATAAGGAAACTTTCATGAGATTACAAGTGGATTCTTTTCAGCCAATGGATGGAAAACATAGATTGCTATGACTAATTTTTGCTAGTTAAATTGCCAACCATTAATACTGAACCTGATAACCTCGTCTGTTACACATGACAGAAAGATAAAAATATTCTTAGACCAGAATAAATACATAAATAAAAACAAAAGGAAATTGTGTTTGTTAACAATAAGTTTGGCTTGCTCCAGTTTCAGGCAATGCAAACAGAATTATTCACAGTGAAATCTAAGTGTGAAACAGCCATTTAGAGCTTAAGAAAGCAAGAAATCATTGGTTAAAAAAGTATTACTGTGAAAATTGTAAAAAAAAATTAGCCATACTATAAAAAGCAGGAATTAAAAGTATTAAAAAAATAACTGCATCTAAATGTGTCACTCAATAGATGGAAACTGAGATATCTGAAATACCCAGTGGTAGGAAAGAGGCAAAAGTATAGAGTAATTGCATGTATATGAAGTTAAGTCATGATTAGATTTAAAAAGTGTGTATAAATATATCACATGTAGACATTTATGTAACTACAAGAAAAAGCATAATCAACATTGCATAAAAGCCAGGAATTATGGGACATGATTTTAACCCCAACACGTAGGAGGCAATGGCAGGTAGATTGATTGCTCTGAGTACTGGGCCAGCATGGTCTACACAAGTACGTCCAAGCTTGCCAAAGCTACAATGTGACACCATCTTAAAGAAATCTTATAGAGAATGAAGGCAAAGATAATTCAAAACTTATCAAAAAAGAAAAGAAATGCAAAAGAGGAAAGCAACGGAGAAGAGAGAAAAATTATAAGAAAAAAAAAGACAATACAGCAAAAAGTAGCAACAACGTAACCCCCCCCATCACACTAATTCAATTTAACTCCCTAAGAAAAAGATGGAGAGCAGCTGAGTAACAAAGACCCAATCCAACTCAACTTTGTCTAAGAGAAACCCACTTTGTCTATTTTCATTTGTTTAGTTGTTTAGCTTTTTTGTTTGTTTATTTATTTATTTATTTATTCTTACTTTTTTTAAGTGTGTGCTGTTGACCACAGAGCCCCACACTTGGCAGTAAGCATTCTAAAACTCTGTACCCCCAAAATTCAGTTTGGATTCAAAAACAGGCACAGACTAGAACTTGGATGACGTAAAAAGTCCACAGGAGAAAGCGGCACTGGCTATCCTTCCCTCAGATAAAATAGATGCAATTGAAACAGGTTCATAAAAAACAACGAATTTCATTATGTAATAAAATGGTCAACTCAGCAGGAATGTACAAAATTAAAAATTTATACACCTAATATTAGTAGATGTATATACATAAATAAATCTTTGCAGACCTAATAGAACAATAATAATAAAATAATAATAGTAATAATAGTAATAATAATACAATATATTACACCATTTATAATGAAGAATTTAAATTTTAGACATGAAATTATAAAGATCTGACAGCTTGAACCATACCACATCAAACAAACCTATTCACATGTATATATACTAGTCCTTCTGAAGTAAGCGTATGTATTTTCTTCACATGCACACTCAGAGTTATTTAGGAAAGACAAAGTTTTTCCATAAAACAAAGCATAATAAAATTTAGAAGGTCAGAATGATACCACATACTTTATCTGGCCAGAACACAGTGAAAACTGAAATCAGTCAGCAATAAAATAGAAAAAGAATCACAAAGACAAGGAAAATAAACAATAGAACTAGATAATCACCATATTCCAGGTGAAATGAAGAGACAATTTAAAATGTCTTGGATAGATGCAAAGACCCACAGTTAGACTTTATGAAGAGAGAGTCTAAATTGGTGGTCTTCATTGAATCCCTCCACGCAGCACTCAGAGAATCTTATGAAGGAGGAGATAGAGAGATTGTGAGAGCCAGAGGGGAAGGAGGACACCAGTACAATTCACTCTGAATCAAAATGCACCTGAGAAATGAGCATAAGCGCTCACAGAGACTAACGCAGCAAGCATAGAGCCTACATAGGTCTATACCAGGTCATATGCAAATGTTTCATTGCTATTAGCTTAGTATTTTTGTGGGACTCCCAACTACAAGAGCAAGTTGGTCTTTGAATCATTTGCCTACCCTTGGGGCTCTTTTCCTCTGTTGGGTTGCTATATATATTGAGACTTCAAAATCTCTAGTAGAATTTTATTTTACAAAATGACTGATAAGTATATAGATATTAATTTTATTTAAAATATATATACAAGAGTGGTATAGATGGGTCTTCAGATAGAACTATTTTTTTTCTTTTCTTTTATTGGATATTTCAAATGTTATCCCCTTTCTTGCTTTCCCCTCAGGAAACTCCCTATCCCATTCCCTTTCTCTCTGCTTCTATAATGATGCTCCCCCACCCACTCTCTCCTGCCTCCCTGCCCTGACATTCTCCTACACTGGGGCATTGAGCCTTCATAGGACCAAGGGCCTCAATTCCCATTGATACCCTACAAGGCCATCCTCTGCTACATATGTGGCTGGAGCCATGGCTTACTCATGAGTACACTTTGGTTGGTGGTTTAGTCCCTGGGAGCTCTGGGAGTAGGGAGGTGGGGTCTGGTTGGTAGATATTGTTGTTCTTCCTATGGGGTTGCAAACCCCTTCATCTTCTTCAGTCCTTTCTCTAACTCCTTCATTGGGGAACCAATTCTCAGTCCAATGGTTGACTTCGAGCATCCGTCTCTGTATTTGTCCAGCTCTTACAGAACCTCTCAGGAGACAGCTGTATCATGCTCCTGTCAGCGTGCACTTCTTGAATCTGCAATAGTGTCTGGGTTTGGTGACTGTATATGGCATGGATCCCCAGGTGTGCAGTCTCTGGTAAATGTTCATTTTCTGTATCCATTCCTCTGTTTATGGACATCTGGGTTCTTTCTAGCTTCTGGCTATTATAAATAACGCTTCTATGAACATAGTGGAACATGTGTCCTTGTTATATGTTGGAGCATTTTTTGGGTATATGCCCAGGAATAGTATAGCTGGGTTCTCAGGTAGTACTATGTCCAATTTTCTGAGGAACCGCCAGACTGATTTCCAGAATGGTTGTGCCATTTTGCAATTCCACCAAGAATGGAGGAGTTTTCTTTTTTCTTCACATCCTCACTGGCATCTGCTGTCACCTGAGTTTTTGATCCTAGCCATATTAAGTGGTGTGAGGTGGAATCTCAGAGTTGTTTTGATTTGCATTTCCCTGATGACTAAGGATGTGAACATTTCTTTAAATGCTTCATGGCCATTTGATATTCCTCAGTTGAGAATTCTTTGTTTAACCTCAAGCTGTGCTATAGAGCAATAGTGATTAAAAATATTAATAACTGTATGGTATTGGAACAGAAGTAAGCAGGTAAATCAGTGGAATAGAATTGAAGACCCAGAAATGAACCCACACACCTATGGTCACTTGATCTTTGACAAAAACCATCCAGTGGAAAAAAGACAGCATTTTCAACAAACGGTGCTGGTTCATGTGAAGGACAGCATGTAGAAGAACGCAAATAGATCCATTCTTATTGCCTTGTACAAAGCTCAAGTCCAAGTGGATCATGGACCTCCACATAAAACCAGATACACTGACACTAATAGAAGAAAAGTGGAGAAAAGCCTCAAACACATGGGCGTAGGGGCAATTTTCCTGAACAGAACACCAATGGCTTATGCTCTAAGATCATGAATTGACAAATGGGACCTCGTAAAACTGCAAAGCTTCTGTAAGGCAAAGGACACTGTCATTAGGACAAAACAGCAACCAACAGATTGGGAAAAGATCTTTACCAATCCTACATCTGATAGAGGGCTAATACCCAATATATATAAGAACTCAAGCCATTATGCTCCAGAGAATCAAATAACCCTATTAAAAATGGGGTGCAGAGCTATGATAATTTTTACTTCATCTTATTATATTTTCTGTCATGTTTGGTTGTTATCTGTTAGAAGCCTTTCTTTTCTAATGAGAAGCGAAAAAGGTGGGTATCTGGAAGGAAGGAGAGATGGGGAGGAAGTGGGAGGAGTAGAGGGAAGGAAAACTATAATCAGGATATATTGTATGAGAAAAATTCTATTTTCAATAAAAGAAAAAATATTTTTAGTCAAAAAGAAATGAAACATGGGGCATTCTAGAGGCACTAATAAATGAAAGGTTAGTTATAAATGAATTTCTGTATTTCAAAGAAGTTACCGTGTCAGCAAGCTATCTTTCATCCCAATGATCTTCTTTTTTTTTTTTTTTTTTTTGGTTCTTTTTTTTTCGGAGCTGGGGACCGAACCCAGGGCCTTGCGCTTCCTAGGTAAACGCTCTACCACTGAGCTAAATCCCCAGCCCCGTCCCAATGATCTTCAAATGGATTAACTAATGAGAGTATCAGAAGAAATAAAATAATAAAGGTAGCCAAATATAAACCAAATACCGGAAAAGCCACATGGAAAATTTGGTCCAAAAATTGGGATTTTTTTAAATGCAAACAGAATTTAGGAACTGGATCAAGATAAAAACAGAATACTAGCATAAACAAAATCAGAAATGACACAAAGGTGAAATAAATGTTGAGGAAATTGTAAAGTTCCAGAAACTGTATTATTGCACTCAAACTATTTAATCTACAAGATAGGTACAAATATCTTCTAACATACCGAATGCCAAGAAAACTTTAATTGGGCAATTAAACAAAATTAGACTAACAATTAAATTTTTTTCCCAAATAATAATAATAATATGTGGATGAGATAGAATCAGAGCTGAAGTATGCCAGGGAATGACTAATACAAATAATCTTAAAATAAATAAATTCAAAGTACAGCAAAAAAATCTGAGTTCAATACCAGCCTGGTCTATAGGGAGAGTTTCAAGACAGCCAGGGCTACACAGAGTGCTTCTCTCTCTCTCTCTCTCTCTCTCTCTCTCTCTCTCTCTCTCTCTCTCTCTCTCTCTCTCTGTCTCTCTTCCTCTCTGTCTCTCTCTGTGTCTCTCTTTCAATCTCTCCATGTGTGTATGTATGTTATATGTATGTATAATATATATGCCATATGTGTATGTCTGTCATCGATCTCTACCTTTATCTCTGTCTATCAAAGTCCCTTATAAGTAAAGCCCACAGCATCAAGCTTTTTTCCCATGATCCAGTATAAGGCAAAGATTGCCACTACCATTACCTCTCTGCAACATAGAATTTGATGCACTAACAAGGGATCAGATAAAAGAAACCAACAAAACATTCAGTTTGAACAAATGCATGAACCTAATTAATGTTTAATGTTGTTATACCAATTGGATCTATATGTAGGGGAGATTTCCAGTTACAATATCATTCCCAGTTTAGGTATCATCTCAAAGGAAAAATAACTGGAAATAAATTTAGTCAAGGAGGTAAAATTGGTAAATGCTGTAAAATATAAACCATTAAAAGGAACTGAAGACACATAGATCACATATACACAAAATTAGCCTATCTTTGTGTAAAAGGATAATAAATATTATAAAATGTCAATTCTACCTGAAGTGATATAATTCAACACTATCTCTATTAAATGCCGATAATGTATTTTTCCTAGAAATAACATAAAATAGTACTAAAATTGATATGGAACCATATGATGCCAAATAAAGCAATTCCCAGGAAGATGAGTAAAGTTTGAGACGTCAAAATTTCTGGTATTATGTTGTATTACAGATCCATAATGATCAAAGTAGCATTGTACTAGCTTATACCCAGATTCATTCAGTCCCCTATGGAGTACCTTACAGAAGCAAAAAGTAAACACAAGCACATGCGCTTGACTTCTTCGTAAACAAAGTCACTAGGAACACACAACGGGGATAGGGCTATCTCTTTAGTAAATTGTGTCAGGGAGGCTGGAGAAATGGCTCAGCACTTGAGAATGCTTGCTGCGCTTGCAAAGGATCCAGCTTCAGTTCCGAGTACCCACACTGTATCTCAAAATTACCCATAACGTTGGTTGCAAGAGATTCAGCAACTTCTTCCGTCCCTACCTGGCATAAGGCATGCATGTAGTTCATATGCACATATGCAATCAAACACCCATATACATAAAATATAACTTAAAATAAATGATGTCAGAGAGCTCAACGTCTAGATGCACACTGGTGAAAAAGTAATACTGTAGGTTGACGTCAAGGCAATACATAATTGGACAGTAGAGAGTAGGGTGGGGCAAAGGTTTTGTAAGGTGAGAGAGAAGAGGAAAGAGAGAGATCAAGATGGAGTCTACAGAGGATGGTTCAGACATAGGTGAACTAAATCGATTTTATCTTGTCTAGGTGGGTGGTTTATACTTTTATCAACTGGCAGTGAATTTATTGTGTGGATGAACTGTGGATGGAAAATTTAACATGTAAATCTAATTGCTAAATTACAAGTTTCTGATTTCACTGTGCTGAAGAGGACAGTGTGTGAAAGACATGGCTGAGAAGCGGTTGGAGCGTGTGGATCTGGTTCTGTTACCTGCGCAGAATGAGAACGTGCAAGGCTCGCAGAACGAGGTGTGTGTGTGTGTGTGCGTGCGTGCGTGCGTGCGTGTGTGTGTGATGGTAACTACAGCCTAGGGATCCATGTGGAGAGGGTGGCTAAAAGGGAGACAGCCGGGAGAGGGGAGCTTGTGGACCGTGAGGCAGAGTTGCAGCTGGAGCAAACGGATTCGGTCAACGGGAACTGTTAGCAAACGACCATTTTTAAGTTTTACCGCAACATAATACTATTGAATCCTATCTTGTAAAACCTGCCAAATTAAAATGAAATAAAAATATACACATAAACTCTGAAAAAAATACTCCTAGAAGAGGACATGATCAGAAAGCACCTTGACGTTGATCTAGGTACTTAAAATAAATATGTTTAAGATCAATAACCAAAAACATGTTGGGCATGGTGGTACACAATGTTAGTCCCAGCAGTTCTGAGGCAGAGATAAGTGTATCTTTGTGAGTTCGAGGCCAGCCTGGTCTGCATAATAAGCTCTAGCCCAGCCAGGGCCACTCAGCAAAATACAGTATCAGAACTGGGGGTTGGAGGACAAAGAAAAAAAGAGAGAAAAAGAGGAAGAAGGAAGAAAAAAATTAAACAAATATAAAGTAAACACTTAAAAATCTTCTATACAGTAAAGATAACAACCAAACTGTGTACACACACACACACACACACACACACACACATATATGTGTGTGTGTATATATATACATATATATATACATATATACATATATATATCCTATGTGTGTAGGAGTATGTATATTCATTGGGGCAAAATGCTGTCTGTGGTTCTGAGAAGGAATAATCATCAGCACAGGTGAGGAATGAAAACAGCTCAATACAAATAAAAATAAATGAATATAATAAGTAAACATTGAAAAGTAGCCAAATTGTCTTAACAGATACATTTCCAACACAGAGAAACAAGATATAGAGTTCACGAAAGCATGGGGACAGATACCTAAGAAAGTATGTGGCATCACTAATCACCAGCAAGATACAGCCCTAAACACCATTAGACAACCCCTCCCTTAGAGAATCTCTGTTTTTGAAGATGTAACAGGCAACAAATATTGGTACGCGTGTGACAAAAAGATGGGACATAACTCAGTGGAAGGGTGCTTGTCTGTCATGGCCAGAGTCTGGGGTCAGTACCCAGCAAATCGCATGAAAACAAAGGTGGGGATTTGGAGGGTCAGACGTCCCTTCTTAAGGTTAGATTATTGGATGTGGAAGCTGTTGTAGTGAAATGGAAAATAGCTGTCTCTCAAAAACTTAACGTCACAACTACAATTAGATACAGCACTGCCTCTTGAAGAACAAGACCGAGAGGGCAGAGCAGGGTAAACAATGTCCTCTGGCTACCACACATACCTGCATGCACACACTCACAAATAACACACACACGCACACACACACACACACACACACACACACACACACACACACCTTAAAATGAAGAAAATCATGCCGTTTGTGACAACATGAACTGAAGAAGACATCACTTTAAAAGAAATCAGAAACAATTGAAATTTTAACATTTTAAAAGAAATCAGAAAAAAAAACTGGGGCAAATAGACAGTTATCCTTTTGAGATTTCTTATCTTTTCTCAACTAGGTAAACGGTATGTTTCTTACAATTTCTGTGTACATGTTCTAATTTTGTTACTTCTATTTATGTTTTGTTATTGTCTTTTATATATTGTTTTAATTTTTTCTGTCCATGGCTATAAAGAGAGAAAAAATGTAAATGTCACATTGAGTGGGCTTGTATATTCTCATTATGTAATGAAAGTATGTTTTTTAAAAGACATATTGGTTTATTTGTATGTTTTGGAATATACTCACGCTATAGCGGGTGTGTTGAGATCATAGGACAGTTTGCAGGAGTCCGTTGTTTCTCTCTATCATGTGGGATCTATAATGTGGGATAGAACTCAGATGTTAAAGTCAGTGCCAAGGACCCTTTGGTTGAGCCAACTCAGCAGCTCACGGCGAGTTTGTTCTTTAGCAGTAACATAAGCTGAACAAAGGAAAGACCCAAGTCAAATATCAAACACTTCAGTGCATGTTCCTCAAAGGAACATGGTCCCACAAGGGGAAATATTTCATAAGGGGGAATATTAATTGTCCTGACTAATGGTAGAACAGGATCTGATTCAGACATGAATTCAGTATTTGAGAGATCCAAATGGGAGGCAGGTAGTGTGGGAACTGCCAGTGGTTAGAAAGGTCTTCATTCAATGCATCCTCAATATGTCGTCTGTGAAGTTATTGAGACATTCGGTTCTGTTTCATCTTATGTGAAGGAATTATTGGCAGGGAAGCAGAGTGAAGGGGATAATTATGTGATTAGACTAGGAATACACTCATGTTATTGAGTTCAGGCTTCAACGTATCTGCATATCGCCTGTGTGATTTGGGAAAGGGCCTTCTGCTTTTCCATTAGAAGTACTGTTACATAGAGTTGATTGTGTAAAGAAGCATGTTTGGGACATAAGAAACATTTCATGGATTGTGATCAGTAACATAGCTGTTTAGTTACTTTTTAAAACCAATACTCTCGGGCTGGAGAGATGGCTCAGCCGTTAAAGGCTAGGCTCACAACCAAATATATAAAACCAATACTCTCACATGGCTACTGTATTTCTAATTTGTATCAGGAATTAAAGGGGATCTTAAAGTTCCAAAACAAGAAAACATAAAAATAAATAAATAAATAAATAAATAAATAAATAAATAAATAAATAATAACCTGCTGCTAATTTCAAACAAATATCCCACTCTGCCTTTGAGAGTTACTGGTATCTCCATTATCTTTGAGTTGGCGGAGAAAAGAAGCCTAGAGAGAAGACACGAATCACTACCCAGTTGACACTGAAACCCAGCAGTGTCCAGTTAACCTAGACTTTCCTTACCATTTCCCTGACCTCTGTCCCATTGACATTGATGTCTGTGATTTTTCTCCAAATAACCCACTCAATCCTCTACCAGAGATGATTTCTGCATTCTTCCTTCATTAAGGTTTTCTATTTTCACACAAAAATTGAACTCAGGAATCACTTTCCACCAAACAACCACTCTCCATACTCCAGAATGTCTGTGTCTCTCAGGTCTTGGTTTTCTACAACCTTTGCTTTTGTAGTTAAAGGAATGAGCATATCCACCATTCTGTGCAATTCCTTGCCCACTAGACGGATTTTTCAGTTGACAACAGTGTCTGACATAGGTAGATAGATGACAGACGTTTACCAAATAAATGGATTAAAAGACGGATGGATGAAGGGAAGAAGAAAGGTAGAGGGAAGGAGAAGAAAGGAAAGGATGGATGGGTAGGTGGATGGACGCATGGGTGGATGGCTAGATAGATGGATGAATAGATAGATGAGTAGATATAAAAAAGGAGGGAGGGAAGGAAGGATGACTAGACAGATGAATGAATGAGCTAGATGGATGTGGAGATAGGGGGACGGAAGACCATGTCAACTATTGAGCAGAAATAGAGCAACATATTTTAGATTAAGGAAAAAACAAAATTCTCAACTTTGCTAGCATAACACTGAACTCAAATTTGTGGACAGTACTCATCCGTGATTTAGATCTAGCAGAGACATCGCCCAGTTCTCTTGTTGCTTTTGTGTACCTTTACTCATGCCCTTCCCGTGTTTCTATAGGGCAAATGTCAGCAGAGGTCACTAGCAATCCTTTGCTCCTTGTAGCTCTTGCTGATGGGTAAGAAGAGACAATCCCATTTGTCTCTGCCATGCTTTTGTCTACACCATCTCTCTGTCACATGTCTTCAGTCACTTTGCCTGATGTTTACAGGAGAATGTATACCTTTAATTTACTCTTTTTGCTTGAGGTCAGTTCTGATGTCCCTCTATCCCTCCAGTAGAGTGAAAACACCTTTCCTTAAGACTGGGGAAGAAGCTTAAGGGCCAGTTTAAAATAACGGCGGTGTGGGAGCGGTCCATAGTGCTTCGTATTTCCCCCTATGTATCACTTATTAAACTCCTGTTGCCCTGACCATTGTTGCTTCTCACTGAAGTCTGGTTTATTTACTTGAAAATCTGATTTGTTTCATTTTATTACTGTGTTTGCGAAGTAACTGATATCAGATTCGGAGGGAAAGAGGTGCCATTTACCAGCAGGCTGTGATGGCTTTGCCTCGGTCTGCAGGCCTGATTTTGAGGCCTCGTCTGCCCTGGGGCTCCCACAGAAATAAGATTACTGGCAATAACTGCTTCAACTGCTTTGAATAACAGACACAACTCAGAGAGCATAAAATTAGCATAAACACAGCACTGGTGTGTTCCCTCAGCGGATATGAGACAGGCAGGCTATGGAAAATTGACTGCAATGGGGTCAGACAATGTAGAAATCTGAAATATAGGAAATACCGCCTAAGAGATCAAAGGTATTACCACCTCTCTCCTCTTCTTTATCTTCCTCTCTATATATTCATGCAGTTTTAATGATAAAATGTTAGCCATGGTGAAAATTAAAGATGCAAAATCTCACAGCCCCTAAAATGTCTGCATTATCTTTGCAGACAAATTATTATTAATCATTTCTCAGCTTTTTAATCCTGAGGGTAGAAAAATAAACACATTTCCGCAGTCATTTTAAATTGATTTTTCTTTTTAGGGGGAATATTAGTTTGAGGATAGAGAGTTTTGCTTCAGAAAGGAGGTGAACAGTTGAAGCAGCACAGGGCTGCAGCTCGAAACAATTCTTCCCATATCTATTTATCAAATATTAAAATGGAATATGCTGCCGACAAATGCAATAAAGTCTAACATTACAGGGAAGAGAGTGACGCCATGCATCCCAACAGGCAGATGGGAGCTATGATTTTGCTGTTTTAATAATATGTTGTCACATATGGAATACAATTTTCAATACAGCTGCATATAGATGGATCCAATTGCACGATGTGTGTGTGTGTGTGTGTGTGTGTGTGTGTGTGTGTGTGTGTGTGGGGGGGGGGGGGTGATGGGGTTGGCAATGGTCCGTTAGCCTTCCAGAAAATGGAAATTTTAGGGAATTCAGCATTTTCTGGTTTTATCATGTCAGAAAACAAAAAAATGTTCAAAGGTTGTCAGCATAACACTTCAAATTTGGATGACGGGAAAGGGTGCACAGGATCAGCTTCGGTCTTTCCAGAATGTTCTGAGCGCATGTTTTTCATATATTTTCATATTTAGAATTCTTTACCTAATGTCCATTCTAGGGACCCTTGTTTAAGTAGTATTCACTGTTACACTTTGCACTTGCTGCTGGGCCTCATATGGAGTGAGCACTCAGTAGATATTTACTGAACGCACAATTGGAGGATGATTTAATAACACAGGGGGAAAATGACAGACCCTGTGGTGATCTGAATGAGGATGGACCACATAGGCTCCTTTATAGGACTTTATAGGAGAAGGTGTGTCACCCGGGGTGCCTTTGAAGTTTCAAAAGCCCATGGCAGGCCCAGTTTTGTTCTTCCTGTCTCCTACCTAAGGATAAGAACGAAATCTCTCAGCTCTTGCTCCAGAGCCTTGCTTGTTGATAGCCATGCTTTCAACCATGAAGATCATGGACTAACCCTTCCAAAACTGTTAGCAATACCCTAGTTAGATATTTTCTCTTATAAGTTGGCTTGGTCACTGTGATGGTTTCTATATGCTCAGCCCAGGGGCTGGCACTACTAGAAGCTGTGGCCCTGTAGGAATAGGTGTGGCCTTGTTAGAGTAGGTGTGTCACTGTGGGTGTGGCTTGTAGGACCCTTTTCCTAGCTTCCTTGCAAGCTAGTATTCTGCTAGCAGCCTTCAGATGAAGATGTAGAACTTTCAGCTCCTCCTGCACCATGCCTGCCTGGATGCTGCCATGCTCCTGCCTTAATGATAATGGACTGAACCTCTGAACCTGTAAGCCAGCCCCGATTAAATGTTGTTCTTATAAGCGTTGCCTTGGTCATGGTGTCTGTTCACAGCAGTGAAACACTAACTAAGACAGTCATTGTATCTCTTCACAGCTATAGAACAGTGATTAAGATAGATCATATAAGTTTTAAGTGACAATTCTTGTGATGCTGATATCAGATAAAATTTTGGCAAAACTGGGACTTTGGATCCAGAGTAGATTGCCTGCTTAACATGCGTGGGAGGCTTGAGTTTCTTTTCCTCAAGTTGAAAAAGCAAAGGAGATAAATGACACACAAAAATGAAGGTCATAGAGCCTCAAAAAATAGATCTGTGTTTGAAATGAACAAAATTGGGTACAGAATGGAACCACTGTATTTATACAAACGTTTGTAAAATATATGCCACAGAATAATCCCAGAGGATCCTTATGTTACAACATGTCATTGACAAGTGACAATCTTTCACTTGACATTTAAAAGACAGTTAAAATTTTCAATATCAGATAAATGCTTGCATATGATACTGGGACTGAGAACTTATATAAAACAGATGTTATCTTATTTAATGTAGCAAAGATTCAGCGAGTAATTCAATTTTCCATCTCTAATATTTAGATGTATCAGGTGTTTGCTCAACAGATACATGGATGAAATTGAAAGTCGGATTTCTTTTGCCAATTAATTCTTAATCTTGGAGAAAAACTCAATTCATCATGTACCAAGCAAATTTCAATATCGGGGGGGATTGCCTTCTCTGATCTCATAATGATTTTCATCGAAATAACATAATAGACACAAAATAATTGCCATTTTGAACACAGCTTGCAGCCCCAGATTAGTTATATCAAGCTGTGGTCATCATAGTTTATGCTGCTTTTATTTTTAAATCCTTGAATGTGAGTCATGCATCGGGAATCTGTACTTTCCTATTATCTAAAGTGTTCTGAGTTCAGCTCTGAATTACAAATTAATGTCATAAAAAATTAGCCTATTGATATAGACACACAGAGAGGCAGAGATAAGAAGATATGCAATGCAGAGAGAGGTCCCCCACCACACCACAAAGACATGGAAAGTCCAAAGGTTCCCTCTGCTCAAAAGTGTGTCCCTGAAGTGGAGCATAGATACAGCTAAAAACCGCAGCCGATCTGCAGTGTCTAAAGTAGATCTCAGCAGAAGGGTCACTTTACATGGAACAATACTTGAGTCTAAAACACTGATTTAGTCGCTCACATTATTAGCATGTATGGCCTTTCCCCACCTTATGTTTTACCTTCCCATTTATTGATTTTGGGAAAACTCCTCTCAGAAATCCTTCAGTGGATGGCACCCTACCAGTCACACATACCCAAGTTATCCTGAACGTTTACACTGTGGATTTCACTAGCCAGGATAATCAGACTCTACAATAATATTCTTGAGTCTGGAAAATTCTAATTCTAATTAAATTTCTATTATTAGCATAAGCTATATATACGTGTGTGTATGTATGTGTGTGTGTATATATATATATATATATATATATGCTGCTTTCTTCCAGTGAATAGAACGTCAAAAGTCTATTTACTATTAAAAATGGATGTATCAAGTAGGAATTGTATTGGCTGCAAAATAAACCCAAAATAACCAATGACAATAGATTCATTTTCAATGTTGTCACATGAGAGAGGTTTAGACATAAACAGCCGCAGCCTGATGAAGCTTTATAGTCCCTGTTCCACTGTCTTTAGAATGCAACTCTCTGTCCCCTGCTCACAAGATAGATATTTCAGCTCCAGGCATGGTATCTGCAACTTGAAGAAGGAAGAACTTCCAGGCCATGAGCTTCCCCCATTCCTGGCTCTCTGAGGTCACCACCCTACGGCATCTGCTCCTGTCACGCTCATCTGAACAGTGTCTCTATGCCAATATCAAGTTGAAAACATACCTGGAAAACTAAAACATGAAATCTGGCATAGTGTCTGTGTGAACAGAAGAGCAGAAGGGAGACTACACTGAAAGCTGGCTGAAAGATGTCCTAGGTATTAGCCCACAGAAATATACTGTAGATGATAAGCAAGCAATTCAATAGACATAGATTGGGTATTAGATACTTCAAGAGAACACTTAGAACACTTGCATGCACGTGGATTTCTGATAGTTTTCTGATTCTTGGCTTTAGATTCTTATCAGGGAATTATGAATGCATGGTTACATAGTATTCTGGGGCTTGCATATTATTAACTCACCAGGGTCTAGTAGCATACAAGGAACTGGTTTCTTCACTGTGTACAATTCACCAGTGTATGTGATTTCTGCCTTGTTCCAGAAGTTCTGGGGCACTGTATTCTTCAAGTCATTCTTGCACTGTGCTCCCCTCCACTTGTGCTACTGGGGCCCTGTTCAAATAGTGTACCAGTATTAGAGACTGAGAAGCATTTTCCACATAGAGAAGGCTGCCTCTAAAGAGCCTACGGGCCAATCTTCTTCACTTTCCATAGTGAGACGTATGAAACCTAACACTGTCTAATTTCTTTAAATGAGATATCCTGCATGGTCCATGGTACCCTTGAAAGTTTTGTAAGTGTGATGGGATTAGGCATACTGAGGCTTTTTCCCCCATTCCAGAGAATATTGGGTCCTGCCAGTCAGTTAAGAAAATAAGCATCTGAATATTTGTGCTATTTCCTAGGCCAACAGTGCAATTAGCAGGATCAACAGTGTGCTCCGGACCAGGCCTAAAAATGGTAAAATGCCAGAAGATTTGAAGGGTTATTCTATGCTAACATCAGGGACATGGTTAGGAAAGAGTAGGACCCTGGGATAAATTATAGGGACACTTTGCATGGTTGCAAACAAACTATGAATCTCTAAATTCCTTTTAATCATCACCTTTGAGTCCGTATACTTTTACCACTTGGATGGATAATTCCGTAATATATCAAATAATCCAAATATGAATGGGCTTGACACAGGCCCGCATGTCATCAATTATTTCTGGAGTTAATCATCCCACTAATATCACTATGCCTAGTTCTAGAGTGTCACAGTCCATTCCTACTCTAAACTCAAAACATTGTTGCTCCTCTCATCCATGTATTTAGTACTAATTTAGAAAACACAGGGTTCCAACTTTATTTCTTGGTGCTGCCATAAAATACCTGGCAATTTAGGGTAGAGAGAGTTTGTGTCCGATCACAAATTTCCAAGGTACAGTCTATTCCTTCCATAAAAGAAGGCTGAGGTGAGAAGAACCAAGGGTGGCTAGTCACATTCAAATTCAAGAGCAGGCAGAAACCAGTATTTCAGCTTACAGAGTCCATTACTGGATGAGACAATTATGCTTTTTCCTCCCTAGAAATCAGCTTAGCAACTTTTGGCACTATATTAGCTAGGTGGGAAGAAAGAAATTTCCCTGAAAGTGTACTCAGCCATAGGTATCTTCAACAATAATGGCTTACCATATATTTATGGTATGTAACCAAGAGCAACGTCAGAATATGCTCACTGATACAACAATGCCATGATTGTCATGGAGTAGCTAAATGCTTTCTGATTGGATTTGAGGCTTGATCCACATAAAGGCATTTCATTCCTTGTACTTGTCAAAAGCCCATGGATGGGGAGGTCAAACAAAAATATAGTAAGTAGGCTATCCAAATGGAGAAGCAGCACAGTGGGTCTGTATTAAAGTTTTTAAAAAATGCTTATGAATATTTATGAATTAGGTGACATTCTTAATGTAAGGTGAAGTCTTTTCTTTTCCAAATCATGGAGAACCAGACCTGATAGGGGATATTTTCCTTTAGAAATACCAATAGTTTGAGAGGAGTCAAAATGACAATGTAAATAATGTTATATATAATAGAGTCAAAGTCTTTAAGGATGTACCATTTCCATGGTTTCTGATGCTACAACTTCAAGGTCATTTAAGCACAGAAGGGTATTCTGAGCATCAGGGGACCCAACCACCAAGATCCAGATTCAGATTTTTTTTTTTGTGACTTCCTATCTAGATCTGTTCTGTCACACTCAAGGTCCCATGGTTAATCTCATGTCTCTATATCGACTAAGACTTTCTGCTGAACTAAGATTTAATTATTTCTTCTTTTTAAAATTGAGGCTTATTACTAAGAATGAAATTAAGTATGAAAGCTCAGGTCAGGGTTTTGTAAGAGTCTGCCAGGCCAAGCAAACAGGAATAATGCTTGGGGATAGAATAACAGCTGAAAGATAATGAATCTTCACATACTCATACTCAGTTTTTATGTATTTATATATTAACTTATATACAACATATATCATATATTATATGTAACTTATATATAATATGTAATAACATATATAGTTGAATGTGTGTATATCATACCAACAATGATGGAATGAAAAAGGTCCCCCAAAGATTTATCTAAATAGCAGCATGATCCTGACAGTCCCTCACTGAGGCTTTCTTTGGATCAAGTAAACAATCAAAATTCATTATCAAGTAAGTATTCCTTATGCTTCCCCATAGGCTCAAAATCATCTTGTGAGTTAGTCAGGTTTTTCACAATTTACCCAAGCAAGTAATTCCTAACAGAGAGGTTGGCCAGTGGTGTTAGCATTGGGGCTTTCAGACCACAGGTTTAAACCTACCATTGTCCCTAAAAGATATTTCATTGTGTATCCTTTTTATTATTATGAAGGAAGCAGCATGGCTACAGACTACAGAAATCTAGTAGGTAGACATTTGATACTGCCGAGCATCTTACAACACATAGAAAATACAGTCACTATGAGGAACAACCCAGCTAGAAGGATGAGAATATTGGTTTAGGTGAATTTAGGTAACTGGAGTCTGTGGTCATGGTAGATACTCTTATCATTTATTGTTTCATCGCTTTCTAATCTGCTACTTAAACTTAGAATAGCATATTTATTTGCATAGCTTATTTCCGTTGTTGTTTTTATTTCTGCTACTTTTATGAATAACCCCTGGGAAGATTAAGTTTGTTCTTTCAACCGTAAGAGACAAGCGTCTGCTTCTATGTTGTCAGGCAGATGTTCTAGATCCCGTTCGTATGTTCTAATTTCTGATTTGTTAGTCTCAGCTTTCAATTATTTGTTTTCAGAAGTGCTAAATGCCCCTAGCAATATGTCCCCACTTCTTTTGTGTCTCTTTTCTTTTCTCGGCATTTCCTAAGCACCTGATACATTATATCACTTTTGTTTCTTCACTAGCATGCCAACCTCACTCCCTCAGGTGAAATCTTTTACAGGTACATTGCTGCCTCCTTCTGGGTTGTTGTCTTAGTTCATGCTCTATTGAGGAGACACCATGATCATAGGAACTCTTATAAAAGAAAGCACACAACTGGTACTTGCCTAGAGTTTCAGAGATTTAATCCTCTAATCTTATGATGGGTAGCATAAAGGCAAGAAGGAAGACATGGTAGTTTAGAATTCTACATAATTACCCAAAGGAAGCAGGAAGAGCAAGAACAACTGGGTCTGGCTTGGGCTTCTGAAACCTCAAAGCCCACTTCTAGGACCACACCTCTTAATTCTTCTAAGTAGTACCACTACTTAATGACTAGATGTACTGGCTGGTTTTGTGTCAACTTGATACAAACTGGAGTTACTGCATAAAAAGGAGCCTCCCTTGAAGAAGTGCTTCCATGAGGTCCAGCTGTAATGCATTTTCTCAATTAGTGATCAAGGTTGGGAGGGCCCATTGTGGGTGGTGCCATCCTTGGGCTGGTATTCCTGGGTTCTATAAGAAAGCAAGCTGAGCAAGGCAGGGGAAGCAAGTCAGTAAGCAGCATTTCTCTGTGGCCTCTGCATCAACTTCTGCCTCCAAGTTCCTACCCCATGTGAGTTCCAGTCCTGACTTCCTTTGGTGATGAACAGCAATGTGGAAGTGTAAACTGAATAAATCCTTTCCTCCCCAACTTACTACTTGGTCATAATGTTTTGTGTATGAATAGGAACATTTACTAAGACAGTAGGCATTCAAATATATGAGTCAATAGGGCCATTCTTAGCTCAACCACCACAATTATCCATTCTCCTTCCACAAATGATTGGCAACTTGGTGTCTGCTGGCTGCTGATGGTAGCGAGGTAGCTTCAGAATGCTATATACACATTTGTTTCTCAAACTTCTGGACTGACTGTCGATAATCAGCTTCCCCGAGAAGGGAAATCAGATGATTCAAATGAAATGAAGGATTGTATATAAGATGAGTATCTATAGAAAGCAGGGACAGAGCAGGAAGAGTCATGGAAAATTCCTGCTTTAGCCCAGGCATATTTTTAGCATTGGTTTCAAGTAATTTACAGAGAGCTCTGAAACTCTAATGTGCTATGGAGTTGACCAAATTGAGACAAAAGTGTAGTCCTTTGTTTTGCTAAATCAATTTGTCATTGGGACCAGGGTGCAGCTCTAGTTAATGAAGTGTAGTTCCTGGGGACACATCAAGGACAGCACTGGATGTAAGCAATATGTTTTTGGGGAAAAGGGGGGGTATTCCTCAAGGCTGTACCACACAGCATGCTTAATAACAGATAGCCACTGTATCTGTGTGTGATGCTAGACATGCATGCTTTCTGCAGCTGGATGGGAAGGCAGCAAAAGGGGAATGTGAGGTACTAACAGGAGGTTTCTTTTCTGAAAGGGTAGAGCAAGTGAAGGGGCTCTTGACTCTGGGAGCAGAACCTTGTGGCAAGTGATGGCCATTCCACCTGAGATAGATGCTACAAACTCTGTCAGTCCTGTGACAGAGGTGACAAAAAAAAAAAAAAGGAAGAAAAGAATACCTAGTGGGTATATAATGAATATAGATAGCATACATACATACATACATACATACATACATACATACATACATAGTAATTTCCAGAATTTTCTCAGCATGGAACTATCAGTGTTTATGAAACTGAACATTGGACAGAGCGTCAGACTTACTTCAAGCTCATACCAAACAAATGTTGATAATTGAAAAATCTTATGAGTTAAAAAGACACAATGGAGGAAGAAAGAGGAAAGGAAATATTTGATTTCTAAGAAAAAAAACAAATTGAAAATAGAACTATAATTAATTAGGATACTTCTCTTCCTGGTGAAAAATGTAATTTCCATGAGATTAGATAGTGACATCTTCTATCCTGGGAGTTCTGAGGTGGTACTGCTGCTGTGGATAATTAATGCAGTGGCTTTATCATGCCATGATACACACAGGCCATGTGTCTTTTGCTTAGTTACTGAACCTAGAACATCTTCAAAGTGGCAAGGCACCTGCCAGTGAACACCTGACCCCGTGTCTACATACAGTGAGAAGAGCATTGCTCTTGAAGCATCTTTCCATTCTCCTTTATTGGCTCATTCTAGGCCACATGACTCATCCTGTACACATAGCTATGCTCAAAACGTCCTCTGTGTTGGGTCTGACCCCCTTCCTCAAAGTCTGAGTTTGCTGATGGGGAAGATAGGTCTAGCCAAAATTGTTTGTTTGTTGTTGGAAATGAAGGAAAAGGATATTGAGTAGATAGATAGGCAGAATAAGGAATAAAAGAGTTTGCAAATAGAAAAAAAACTTGAAAAATTCCACTCTTTCCCAGGATAAAGGACCAATGAAATTCACAAAGAAAGGAGGGCCAAAACACAAGAACATGCTGGTTACTCTTCTACATATGACAACAACATGATCTTAAACTTATATCTTTGGCACACCAATATTTCTAGCCAAATCCAATGATGGTCAAAAGTATATGACAGAATAAATTCTTTTTTTTTATTTGATTTGACTTTTTAAATTTTATAATTTGATAACACTATATATGTACATGTATATGTATATATGTATATATGTACATATGTATGTATATGTGTGTGTGCTTATACAGTATAAGGTGATTTTTTGGTATATGTATACATTTTACAAACTATAAACCAAGCTAATTAATATTAACCTCTACTTCAGATCATTTGAAATATAAGCAGACCATGTTAGAATATATAATAATTGTTATCTATATCTATCTCTATATAATATATAATAATTATCAACTGTCACCAATAACAATAGCTCAAAAAAAATCTCCCTAAGTGAGATGCTGAAACTTTTGACCAACATCCTCAAAATTTTCTGTCCCCAAAGTTTAGAAACTACAAAAAATTTCATGAGTTTGATCCTTTTAAATTAAGATTGCACATATAGCTAGAATAAAATGTCAGAAGTATCAGTGGCAATGTGGAGAAATGAAACAGGCAGGCTTATGCACTGGAGTGAGAATGGAAACAACGAGTAGCATCAGTTTTGAAAGCGTTATTGAGGTTCTTCAAAAATGTTAAAAAATAAAATAGCCATCTAATCCAGAAATCACTCTATCACCCAGGGAAATAAAATCAACAGGTCAAAGAGACATCTACACTCCCATGTTCATGTCAACATTACTCAATTTAAGGATACATTAATGGATTACTAAAACAGAAAATATAGTATACAGGCAATGGAACATTAGCCAAGCTTAAAAAGGAAAGCCTGTGACTATTGTGTCATGGATGAATTTAAAGGACACTTGACGTGTTACAGCTAGAGACTGCTATTGAAACAAACACTGAATTATTTTTAGATATAGTAATTTTCTACAGTGTGGATTGGCATCTATATGCCTATGCAATCTTTCAGAAAAACTCGCAAAACCAATATAAGTAAAATCACTAAAATGGAGAGAAATTCACTGAAGCTCACTCTAAAAGGTCCAAAGCTCGTTCTGAATTGTTTTGGCTCTTTGAATAAAGAAAAAAAAAGATTGTGAATCAAGTTCACCTATAATTCAAAGGGTGAGATGTTTCGTTAATTTGGGCTAGAGATAGCTTGTGACAGGTAGAGATTCTCAGTACCATTGTGCATGGATGTAAAATGTTCCGTTAGAACTTTGGTCTGACTTCAGGAGGAAAGTCAGATAGGGGCTTTAAAAAATAATATTTTGGGGTTGGGGATTTAGCTCAGTGGTAGAGCACGTGCCTAGCAAGCACAAGGCTCTGGGTTTGGACCTCAGCTCTGAAAAAAAAAAGAAAAGAAAAAAAATAATATTTTGAAGAAATTTCTGTCACAGTACCAAATGAATGTAATAAGCTAAAACAATTCAGAGGGAATAAAATAAAAAACATTTCTTCTTTTCAGTTATTCTGCCTCAGTGAGATAAGATGCACCTAACCCTTGAGAGACTTGAAGCCCAGGGAATGGGGAGTCCAAGCAGGGTGTTGGGGGATTTTGGGGCGGGGGACATCCTCTTGGAGACTTGGAGATGAAGACAGGGAAGGATGAATGGGTTGAGGAACTGTTGGATAGCAGAATGGGAAGGGGAAATAACTGGACTGTAAATAAGATTAAGGATATTATTATTATTATTATTATTATTATTATTATTATTATTATTATTATTATTTTAAAAGCTGTTACTCTATACTTATCATACCATTATTATTCAAAGAGTTACCAAACTCATTTAGAGATGGGCTCTCACTCTGTTACCCAGGCTGGTCTCAGGATCAGCTTTTAGTTTCTTAAGAAGCTGGAATGGTCAGCCAGTACCATGACACTTGACTTCTGAAGACAGTTGTTGTCTTTAGCTACTCAAGGTAAACAATGCCTGAAAACCTTCTAGGACCTTGCTGCTTTTGTTTGGGCGTGGTTTTGTCTTTCCCAAGTGTTTGGATAAAATTCCTTTCACAACTTTTACACGATTCTGTGCAAATTTGTGAGCAAATTAATATATTTTATATGGAGTCATAACCTTTAAAATGCTGATGCTATAAAAACTAAAATGTAAAATATCTCTTCATTTATAGAATTGCACTTTTCAAGATTACGTTTCCCCAATAAATAATATATATGTGCATATATACTTAAATACGGTTATGTTAATATATTATAATATTAAAACCAGATCTTCAATCTTTAGAAGAGATGGAAAGATAGGAAAGTATAAAGTTTCCAAGTATTATGATTTTCAAGGGGAATGAAGAGTATACATGGTGTTAACAACAAATTCATAAAAAATTTTCAGATTTTTGAAGTACACACACTTGCTTAGGGACCCTTCTACATGGTCACTCACATCTACAACTAGCATGGCCACACTCATAGTACATTATCTCCAGCCCATTAATTCTGTTTTTTTTTGTTTTTAATCATTGTATATACATTAAAACATATGCATTTTGTGAGTTGCTCCTTTCTTCCTGGAAACTGTATTTTTGTGATTACTATGTGGAAAGATAGATAGCTAACATTATTCATTATTGTGAATACTTACCTGTAGGAAAAAGTACTCATGCTTATGAATATTCTATTTTGCCATTAAATATGACACAGTTTGTTTATTGAGAAAGAATGTCTTTATTTAGAGATGATTTTTAATTTCTGTCATCACAAATAATACTGGGTAAAGATTCTTCCTACATATTTCTTACTACATATTTGGGTGTCAGAATGTATTTATTTAATGCCACCCACAGAAATTGAGAATTTCTATTGTATTACTCCATAATAAGTGGAAGCTTAGAGTATTATCTTTTAATTTAAAGCACATGAAGTATGGCTTCCATGGTAGTATTTTTATGAGACTCCCACATGGGCAAGTGGTTCTCTGTGTTTATATCTGTGACTTGTGCCTTTTCTTAGGCTGTTTCCTTCTGAGTATTTTCTCCTGTCCTGATGTGTTAGCCTTTGTTTTATTGTATTATATTTTATTATTATCCTTTAGAAGACCGTTTCCTAATGAAAGACAGAAAGATGGGTTGATTGAGGAAGAAGAGGATATGGGGAAGAACCTGGAGGAGGAAAGGGAGGAGAAACCATAATGAGGATATATTATCTCAGAAAAAAATCTGTTTTGAACAAAGGGAATACATATTAAATGTCAGTTTCTTTAGTTTCTGCCAAAGTTGTTCACTACTATGTATGTGTTGAATGCTCAGTCTTTCTGATATCGGACATCATGCATTGTTATGCTGTAGATTACATAGATTTTATAGATTTTACATAGCTTTGGCACTAGTCTGTTTGTTAGATGAATTTCAAACATTTGACCTTTGTAAATACTCTATCTTAAGTTTGATGAGATAGAATATTGACTGATTTCTTTAATGTACTCTAAGAATCCCTTCCCTTATTTTGAGAATGTTTTTAGAATTATATTTTCTCAGATTTTGTATGGTATGCCTCCCTCCTACCATATCTTTCTTCCTTTCCTTCTTAATAAATATTTGGCCATTTCACTTTTGTCTCTGAAAGGTATCCTATTATTTAGTTGTTCATTTATCTTTATTTCTTTGAGAAATTTTATCCCTGTATCTACATCACTACCATCCCTGTCCCACCAAACTCTTCCTATGTCCACCCTTCCTGATATCGTGCTCTCTTCTTTAATTACTATTGTTACATGTATATAATTATGTATATGTGTATATATACATTTACATGACATTGTTTAAAACCAATATAACTCCCAACTTCATTCTAAATGTTCAACACCATATCGATGGTTAAGTGTTGTTCTCCTCTTTCATTAAAGAAGCTTCTTTTTTGCAACAGAGACTCTCAGAGATTGACAACTCAGTCGAGACAGGAAGAATGGGTGGACGTGGGCTGCTTCACCTCAACTGCAGCACAGATCCTACACCAAAGGCTCAGAAAAACATTCAGAGGAGGGAACAGAAAAGTTCGAGGAGCCAGAGGCCCAGGATACCTGTTCTTAGTGTCCCATTGCCATGAGAGGGGACTTACACCATGAAATCACAACAATATGGTTGCCTGAACAAATACAGCATATTTGGTTATTATTAATATTTTAAATCCATTAAGATTTTAGAAGTATCTTATGAAAATTGTGGCATTTCAATAGAAATGGCATTGAATATGTATATGAATTTGAGCTTTTAACTTTATATACAACTTTTGTATTTATTAGCATATATATTTTGTATTTATTAGCATATATGTAATTTTTATTTGGTTTCTGGTGCAGGGTTTCTCTGTGTAACCCTAGCTCTCCTGAAATTTCCCCTGTAGAACTGGTTGGCCTCAGAGTCAGAGATTCACTTGCCTCTGCCTCTCGACCTCTCTGCCTCTGCCTTGAGTGCTGGGATTAAAGGCATGAACCACCACTACCCAGTTTTAAAATACTTTTTCATTGAAATCTAATCTATCACCCCAAAAAAATATTACATATTGTTTTGATGAATATATTCCTAAACATGCTGTTTTTATAGTGCCACTATGAATACTTTTGTATGGCCATGATAATAAACAAATCTAAGTAGCTATAAGAATACTTAAAAATTATTCATTAAATCTTTGAGAATTTTATATAATGTACTCATCCTTGCTCTCAACTTGTTCCATAATTACCCTCATCTTCCTCACCTTCCTCACCACCCAACTTTGAGGTTTTTTGGTAGATGCCTTTAATTCCAGAAATGAGGAAACAGAAGAAATGGATTCTTGTAAGTTCAAGGCCAGCCTGTTATATGTAGTGAGGCCAGGCAAGACCACACAGTGTCATTCTATCAAAAGAAAGAAAAATTTTATTATTAATGATTTTATTTTGAAATTCCCAACTGTTAGTACACTAAAGAAATGAAATTGCTATGTAATGATGTGTCTGAGAAATCAGTGGCTCTCTATGATCTCTTGATTATACAAGAAGAAAGGTTTACTGTGTTTTTAAAGTACTTGTTATGTACCTTAGAATGGCATTGAGCATTAGACCGTCTTCTGTCATAGAGGCAGTTTTAGTTTTTCTTCAGTTTCTCATTCCTGCTGCTGCTGATCCATAACTGATTTTTATCTACAATATACTCCACAATATAATTCTTCAAAAAGTATGCTAATTTAGAGAGGACAACATTCCTACTCCGATCTAAGTCCTTCTATTGATATCTTATGGAACTATTGATGAAAAATTTAAACAGATATGGTATGTTAGCTCACCAGGGCTGATGGTTGTACTTTTACTGTTACCTGTGTGACAATTGTTTATACTTGTCTTATCAAATCATTAGTACAGTTAATTCTTTAGAACAAATGCACCCGAGTGTAAAAGTAACTTTTATTCACCAGGTGCAATCATCATCTCAGAGGCTTCCTGCTAAATAAGTTCACCTTTTTTAGTTCTTTCTGAACTGTGAGTATTGGTTCAACTCAACTATTCTGGCTCAAAACTCTTCTCTAAGCTTACTGATTAAAATTTGCTTCTCTTGGCTTCTGACTGAATTGCTCTGCTTGGCTTCAAACTAACTCTAGCAATCTGTTCTAGTCATTTGTCTCATTCTCTAGTTTGTTCTGTCTTCATCTGCATCATATCTTGATAAAACTGTCCCAGAAAAACAGCCTCCTCTCTCTGTCTCTCTGTCTCTCTGTCTCTCTGTCTCTCTGTCTCTCTGTATGTCTCCCTCTTTGTCTCCTGCTCCCTTAAATCACCTCTCAATCCTGTCTGTTCTTCTGAGAATTGGGCATATCCTACCTCAAACTCATTCTCTGAAATCTTTCCCTGTCATCATTTTACCCCTCAATTAGACATCACTTTTAAACATGGCTGGCTGCTTCCTTCTACAAACTAACATTACTGTTAAGGGATTAAAGGTGTGTCTTAAGGTTGTGTTTGTATTCAAGTCAGGAGGATTAAAGGTGTGTCTTTCCAGCCAGATCACTCAGGCCTAGAAGGTCTTTGAATGAGATCCCTTGCCAGAGCAGCCATGTTGCTGAATTAAAATTTCCCTGTACCTGAGTGTTCCAGAAAAGTGTGGCTTCTCTTATTTGACAAGGAATCAATCCAGGCCTAGAAAAACATTATAATGCCTTTAAAATATAAAAACCTTATCTTAACCTAAAAGCCTACAAAAAAGTTTTTAAAATATCAAAGTAATAAATTGTTTAGAAAAAATGACAGTGCTGTGCCCTAAATTTGTACTTTCTTTGTTCTCTTGTCACAGTGGTTATTCATTATTTTCTATGACTTATGAGATGAGAGCAACACCAATAATAACAACCAATAAGTAATCTATTCCCCTCCTCGTCCGTCCTTCAGGGATTTAACTTGAATTTGGGTCTAGAAGCCTTTCTTTAGCTAATTCTGTGTTGTTGGCTAGTTCTTCTTTCTTAATTTTTTTTTGAAAAAAACAAAAGGCCTAATGAAGGGAAGCCCTAGTCTAGACAGTGCCATCAGCAACAGTCCCTACGCACCCCTGTCTCACATCTATGACATCACCAGTCACCGGGAGCTTCTGAAAGACATGTGTTAAAAATTTGCTATTAAGTTTACTAGAAATGGGAATTTAGATGAGTGAAAGAACGTATGGATATTTTTTTCTTTTTCAAAGCATTATATTTACATCTTTAGTTAATATTTTTATATGTTTTGGCCCAGATTCACCCTGCAGCTTCTCTAACGTAACTGTAAACCAGTGGCTGACGCAGCTACATAATAATAACCTGTGAACGCATGCGCTGCAACCTGTCAATCACACTTTCTTTCTCTGCCACCTAATAGCGTTCTGCGAACACTTCCTTTGATCTCGGAAGACATAATCCAGCAAAAGCAAGGGACTCCAATGTGTTCCTCCTCTGCTACCATCTGACTTTTATATCCCATCTCAACAGGCAGAACAAGAGAGAAGAGGAGTGTTGCTTATGCTCTTTCTCCCAGGCCAAATGAAATAAACCTGGCAGGAGCAGATGTTAAACTGAAGCTTGTGAAAACTCAGCGGTATAGCCTGTAATTGAAACCTTAGGGAGGAAGACCAGACAATTGCCAATGGACATAGAGTACCAGTACTGAAGTTTATTCACACAATTATTTCTTGTAGCTCTTCTCCATTGTGAGAGCAAAGGAAGCCGTAGCCAGACAAGGAGGAAGCCATGAGACCTGAAAGACAAACACAGGATCAGCTAGACCTCTGGGGAGCACATAGCCTGCATTTTATAATCACTGTCGGGCATTCTTGTGACTTCTCTGGGACTCTTTCATTTGCTTAGGTCTTGCTTCCCCTCATGAGGAGAATAGATAGCTTCACATGTCCTGACAGGCATCACCATTCAGGGACTAGATCTGTCACCTGGCTCTGAGAGTGTCCTTCCTCTGCCCAGCAGGAAATTGAACAAGGACTTGTGCTGTATAACTCTCCAGCTGCCACCAGCAGGCACTGGGAAGAATGGAGCCACAGCTGGGACAGGTTTCACATTCTATGATTAAAGCATATGTAGAAATTCAGTATTGGGTATTTGCCTGTTAGCAATATATATATCATATATATGCATATACATATACATTTAGATAGATAGATAAATAGATAGATGATATATAGAGTATGCAATATATACATCAATAATATGCATATATATATTTAGATAGATAGATAAATAGACGGTATATAGAATATGCAATATATACATCAATACATATGCATATATATATTTAGATAGATAAATAGACGGTATATAGAGTATGCAATATATACATCAATACATATGCATATAAATACATTTAGATAGATGATTGATAGATAGATAGATAGATAGATAGATAGATAGATAGATAGATAGATAGATAGATAGGTAGGTAGATGCTAGATAGATAGAGTAGGAAGTCCCAGCCTCGTAGCTTGTCAGCATCCCCCACCCCTGTGATTGTCAACTAGTGAGATGGGAGCTCTGGATTCAGGACTGCACTGCAGTAGACTTCATCTTTTGTTCCTACAAGAGAGGGATGACGCATCTGAGTAAGAGCTTAGAACATAATATTATCTGTGACTTTTAAAAAGAAAGCAAAGAATCTCTTGTCCTGGTGGCAGTTGTGAGAATAGAGAAATTTATTTGTGATGACGGATTCCAGCCGGCTGGTACAGTGTGAAGAAAAAGGGATTCTGAGAATATTCTATCTCAGGCACGTGTGCACTCACAATTTAAAGGCAGTGGATACCCTGTTAAGTTCACTTCTATGTCATTTACTCAAAAGTTTATTTTTTTAAATTAGCAATGCTCTATCAGTACAATTCCATTGTTTATGACTGAATACATTTACAAGTGAGGGAGTCTGGGAATATTGGCTCCTTCAGGTGAGCCCTTTTAAGCTTGTCCTGAGAGCTTTCTGTGACATACTGAACCTGTTGGCAATTGGGCTTCCTTTTCCATTCAGCATGTATTTGATGGCATGTCCTTATCATATTAGTATTTGCAAAGATACTATTTGTCATACAAAGGCAAGTTAAAAATCTAACCCAGTCACCTTCCCAACTCACTTCAGTGGTTCCACATTTGCTCTCCTGTTACTCAGATTGAAATTTTCTTTAGTGGCTGCAAAGATGATTGAGTATTCAAGGGAGCACTGCTTGATGTCTTAGAAGACCAATGGTTAGTTCTCAGAGTCCATGTTGATGTGTGCCTTACAACCATCTGTCACCCCAGTTCCAGAAAATTTGGTCCCTTTGGTCTCCAAATGTACCTTTATTCACATGTGCACAAACATGTAGACATACACCTAAGTAAAGAAGGATTTCAATCTTTATAAAGGAGAATATTTCTTTAATGCTAGTCCTTAATACTCCATGGCACTTTCCTGCAGTTCAATAATTCAAAAGTTTTGCTGTGGTTGTGAATTTCATATCCTTCGGTTTCACTATTCTGGATTTGTGAGTCACTATCCATACATAAATTGGATGCCTTGATAAGTGTGAACACTTCGTTTCCCTATTCAATCAACGTGAATAAAGGATGGGAAATAAATTCTACTCTGCTTGCAACACATAATGCCTTAAACTTATCCTCAACTAGTGGCATTAATTCATGCAAATCTCTCATGCATATGAAAATAAGTTACAGAATACTATGTATTTTGTTAGAAATGGGGTGACCTGCAGTGTTGTTTCAGAAAAGAAAAATAACACTGCTCACGCACACATGTGCATGCACAAACTATATTTAAGGAGGCACTTCTAATCAATACTAACCATTAAATATGAGTTAATTTGGGTCAGTGAGTCTCTCAACATTGTGATATAAGTCTCTTTTTAGGGGACCCCTACGTTCATTTCTGACTGCTATGTATTGCAGTAAAAAAAAAAATACTGAAGAAGCAAAATCTAAAAATTATAAGGGTGCCGAAGGACGTCTTGTTGAACGGAAACCAATTTTCCTGGTGAGAAACTTGGCTTCATTTTTTTATTTTATAAACGTTGGCTTAATACTGATTGTGTGTCATGGAGAAGCCCCACAACCTTCACTACATCAAATGCTGTGAAAATTATCCAGTTCATATTATATACCTCTAAGCGCTTCACCAGAATGTAATAATTTCCTGAAACATAAAAGAAACTTTTCCCTGTCTTTATTTTTTATTTTTTTTCCCTAGGAAGAGGACTGAGCTTGTACTCCAATTCTGCATTTAAAACGAGAAGCAGCAAAACCACTTTATTTCCTCTTACAGGCAGTGAATTTGGGTGGCTGGTGGGGTGAACCGAGAACTCTGATATTTCTGCCCCTAGGATCACTGGTTCCAGCTTCCTGGGTATCAATGGACACAAACTATCCTTGGGATGCCCAGACAAGATGAGAATCCAAACCACTGATTTAGAGAACTAGGAAATCCAATTTCCGGAAGATTCGATGCATATATTTTCTTGATCTGCAAGATTTTTTCCCAGATACTCTATAAAAATAAAACTATCATCTGAACTATCTTCCAGGACTTGACCGTTCAGACACTCCAAAGCCAGTAGAGGAGAAGTGTTCTTTCTAGCACTGTGCTTTCTTCTAGCAAGGGTATCACAAGTACATCTGTCCTCCCTAAGCCTAATCGATGGCATAAGATATGGGTTAGTGGAAGGTTTGAAAATGGGTCACACTTTCTTGCAAATAAACTATCAATTGTACACATTTTAAAAAGCAGCAAGCACCCAGGGCCCTGCCTTGTAGTCTCCTGAAGCTTTGAATTCCTTAAGTGGTCAAATTCTTTTTTTTTTTCTTGTTTATTGTTTGTTTGTTTGAGATAAAGTGTCTCTGTGTACTTCTGGCTTTTCTAAAACCCACTTTGTAGACCAGGCTTGCCTTGAGAGCATTTGTGGGATATAATTGAAATGACAGATGTCTTTGGTTTGTATAGAAGGAGTTATCTAGGAGTGGTTTAGATTTTTCCAAGATTGGTGTGTTGTAGTGTTGATGTTTAACCTGTTATCTTTGTTTTCATTTCTTATTTGCTTCATTTTATTCCCCACCACCATTACCCTTCCTTTCCTTTTTTCCTTCCTTCTTCCTTCCTTCCTTCCTTCCTTCCTTCCTTCCTTCCTTCCTTCCTTTCCCCTCTTGTCCCAGTACTTCAGTTTTCTATAACCATGTTATTTCTCTTTATTGTCATCCTGTCTTCCTCTTCCTCTGTTTCCACGGATCTAATGATTAATCTATTTCTATAACTATCATTGAGAGCTGGTGTATTGACTCCCATTAGTATTGGCCAGTATCTTTCCCCTCTAAATGTCTCCTATGAGTCAATTATGGCTTTTCTCTTAGCACCAATTAGAAACAGTATGTAACATACTATTGGCCTCTCAAAGTATAATGTAGCCTTCCAAGATGCCAACATGCAGACTTTCTCCTTACCTCGCTGTCTATCCAATGCTTCCTGTAATGCCTTTATAATTTACATTTACAGAATTACATTTGTGCATTAAAGGTTAATATTTCTCACTTAACCGCTCAAACATTGAGAAGTACCTGTATAGTTTAATTATGTCTGGTATTTAACTACCATTACATATTTTCAGAGGTAATCATCCAGTGATTTTTTTTTGAGACATTCTTTAAATCTTATTCATGGAAATAAAATTGCTAAGCTAAAACTATACAACTTCTAATAATTTCCAAAAAGTTGATACTGACATCAGTTTTAGTTGACTAGGGTGACTCTGCCTGCCCACACCACTGAGAGCAGTAGGCATTGCCGACTTTTACACTTTTGTCTCAATTTGCTTTGACTCTTGGTTGGTTTGAACATTTGTTTCTCTCATACTATTAGTTAGTGTTTTAGTGATACTTCTCATGTATTTAATCTCTTTCAGTCATCTACGGGGCTTTATTACTGCTTAAGTAAACACTCACATGAGCTTTTCATACATTTCAGTTGTCTTATTTACTGAAGTTGTTTCTGTTCCATTTTCACTTTAACTGAAAATGTTTGAAGCATTAATATTCAACTTGCTTATTTTTCCTTTTAAGATTCTTCAGTGTACAGAATCCTCTTCCAAATTCCCCCAAATCCAGTGAATATTACATTCTTAATCTGTTTTTTTTCCTCTAATAATTTACTGTTATATTTAATTATTTGATCCATCTGGAGTTCTTCTTGACCAATATTTGGCATTACATGTCTTGATTTATTTTTCGTTACAAAATGCTAACCAGCCATTCAGCTGCCATTTAGTGACTAATCCTCTGCTTCCCTGCTGCTTTGATAAAATAAATCTTACATATAATAAAGTCTGTTCCCAGGCTTCTTCTTCTGCTCCATTTAGCTTTGCTTTGTAGTTTGCAAGACACTTTAACATACATTATCTCATTTCATTCTTCCTACCCCACACTGATTGCCTGGCTCACTCCCTGCTGCTGCACACATCAAACATCTGACTTGTCCCATCCCTGCCTTATGGATGGAAAAAACCAAACGCTTAAAGGTAAAGAAACAGGTTAGCTAGACCTCGGCAGCCTTTTTAATACTGGCAAGAAAGGGCAAGCCTCGGTGTTCATTTGTGCAATTCCCTGGGAAAGAAAACGAGTTGCCTTCAGGGTCACCTGGGAGCCTTTATTGATTCTCAAAACTACAAACCATTTCGTGCACTCAGGCCCACCTTCTAGAACATTCCGGAAGCTTGTGCTCCCACACCAGAGAAGGAATCAGCAACCTGGGCTTGGACCCAGGCCTCCCATCCTGTGTGTATGCTTGGCACTGACTGAGAACTCTGCTTTCTGTCAGTATATTTGTGCTCTGACACATATTCTCGAGTGATTAGATTAAGGCTGGCAAAGCCAATATGAAAAAACCCACACAGATTACCACTGTCACCCACAGTAATTACATTTATTCATTTCCATTTAGCCAAGTTTTTACAAGCCGAGCAAGGGGCCAAATAAGCAATAAACACAGAGGCAAGAAATTAAAAAGCTGATCTGTTTGCTGTGAAAACAATCAAACTATCATCTTTCTTTAGGCACCTCATTCATCATTGGAGAGGGCCACACTGGCGAGGTGGAGGTTGGGAGCCTAATGTTATTACATGTAAATTCACTAACATGAAATTACTGCTCCTGATGCGATTTTACTAATAAATTAGTTCATTTCTACCTTCTCACTAGAGACTTTAGGGACCGTGGAGAATTGTACATGTGTCTCCTAATCTTGCCTGCTTTATTTCAGCCTGGCTGGCTCTTAAATTTCTATCTCTTTTTCACTCCCTCCCATCCGATTCTTTAGTTTCCTTGCTATGCCTTATTGGATAAGCACGCCATACAGTTTGCTGTCTTCACATGCCGTTTGGAAATAAGCAGCTTAAGGACTACTTCTCTTTCACAGGCGATGAGAACAGCATGGGGAGGCATCGTGAGGCTATGCCAGTTCTTGGAACTCGTTGGCAGCCATTATTCACTCATTGCTGGGTGTGGTGGTTTTCCTCATTTCTGTATAAATTTTCAATGTGAAAATGGAGTGAAGCCAAACTTTGCCATGTCAAGTAGCTATTGAAGCACGGAAATCCATCTGCAAGCAGCTCCCTTCACTTGCTAGTCCCTCCGCTGCGTCCTCAAAGACTACACAGTAGAAGAGCAGCCGATGGCTCACAGAAGACAGATGTGTCCTTCCCCTGCACCACTCCCTCGCTGGGACATTCTCAGCCCTTCCCTTGCTTACTGCTAATGGGCCATGCCTCCACATAGAGTAGTTCATTCATTCATTTTATTTTATTTTATTGTATTTTAAATTTCATCGGCTGTTTAATCCTTGCCCCAATCTGACGATCGGTTTCCACAAGACCACAAATGGCTTCTATGTACAGGACTTTGATGCCATCATGGAGGGGCGTGACGATAAGCAGATGAGGAGGGGAGAGAGAGTCCTGTCTCCCACTCAGCCCTACTCTAAATGTTCCCTATGGTGATTGCGTCATATGTGGTTCAATATTATGTCCACAGGAAAAATGTGCACAATAGTATGTTCCTGCATTACCCAGACAAACATGTGTTTAAAATGTTTCTTTGGTGCAGTCGTGCAGTGAGAGTCAGTCATTGTCCAAGAGGTAAGCATTCCACATTTCTCCATGCCACACACGATCATTGGGTAACACCAGCTCATCCCTGTGAGTAGAAGTCTCAAGAAATGAAATCAGCATGAATGGCTGCCAACTTCCATATGCCTGGATCTTAATTTAGCTTGTAAATACAACAAGAGAGTAAGGTACATGAAATGTAAGCCTTTATTCACAAAGGGGAAATAAATGTGAATGAAAGCAAGTACCTGCTTCTTGGAATCACTGGATAATAGAATATCCTGATATACTAATGTTTTGGTAGTAAATGAAAATATATCAATACCAATATTAAAACAATTCTACTTAACTAATATTTATTGATTTATTGATCAACTGCATCATAGGGAGTTTTCTGAAGAACCTGAAAAGGATATGCATTCATTCCATAATATGATTTCAATGAAATATTTTGTTCTTGATTGATATGTTATTGATTTATATCTCAAGTCACAGCAAACAACCATCATAAATGTAAAACCATGTTTTCTGGGGAAGGGGTGGATAGCATAGATGAATGGACATAGATGGTGTTACATGTCCTAATCCCCATGCTCAGGAGATTAAGACAGGAGGATCACAAGTTCAAGACCATACTAGGCCATGGAATGAGATCTTATCTTAAAACAGCAATAGTCCAAAAAGCTAAAATAATAATAATAATAATAATAATAATAATAAGCATTCTGTACACAATTTCTCATTTCTAAAGTATAATATGTCAAAGCCATTATGTTAGTGTAAAAAGTCAGCATTAATTTGGAAAGTATTGTCTTTTTTATCATGGTGAGATATTCACTTTAACCACTTGTACCTACTGCAGTGTTTATTAAGCATTTCTACTCCCCACCCCTTCCCCAGAAAGCATGGCTTTACATTATCGTTCCAATTTTAGTATACGTGCTGCCGAAGCGAGCACATGGCTTTACATTATCGAATGACCAGTAGCATTTATGATGGTTGTTAACTGTGTACTGAGATATAAATCCATAGCATATCAATCCAGAACAAACTATTTCATTGAAATCACATTATAGAATTAATGCACGTTGGAAAAAAGTACTAATGACTTCCATATAAAAGCAGGTTGCTACAAGAAAAAGGAGGAGCTGTTGGCTCTGTTTCACTCATATCTCTTATCAATTCACTATGAGCTCAATCAGCTATGTGGAGAGCCATTAGGGAGAAGCTAGTTGCACCAGTGAACTTATACACATATTTTCCAGACTTCATAGAACCTCGAGAAACAAAGACATGCAATATTTGACATGCCTGCATGCTTTTGCATGTTTGGGAATATTTTCCTTGGATGGCATATTTTCTTTTCCACCAGTGGGAATGGATTAAAGATCTTAGGTGATAGCTTTGTCTGTGTCTCAGTTCGCATGATTTTTTTTTCCTATAGACACCCCTGTTATCAGAGAGTGCAAGTGTAACCCCTTGATGGTTTTGAAATGTTTCTCTAAGTACTAGTTGCTTTATAACCCCCAATGTCCTTCTGATTCAGGGCTGTCTCTGTCAGTCATGAATATCCTTAAGTGGATTTAGAAACTTTTCACACATAAATAAAGGTACAGTTTAGTGTCGGCTTAATAATATGGTGTTATCCCGCTCAACACTGTAATTTCCATGTTCTTATTGATCGTAATTTATAACATCATTAGCTTTCTAAACTGCCATTAACTAATGATGGACTCTGTGGGTTAACAGTGCTTTGAAATCAGTTACTGACAAGTTGACCCCAGAAGCATTTATCAAAAGGATAATGGATCCCTATTGGAGTGACAATAAATTAGGTTATGCTCTTATCGAATTAAACAATGGATGAAGGAAAATTAGCTATCAATAAACATCTATAAAGCCTTCCCGATTATTCCCAGTCAATTATATCAATTAGAGATCAAACAGGGAACCCCTGCAGTAAGTTAAATAGGACTAACCAGAGCCCAAAGAGGCCAAATTGTGTTACAAAATGCAACACCAGGGGCAGCTGCAAAAGAGGTAATCATTCTGGCCATTGACAAAAGGGCTCCTTTATTAGAACATGGGGCTACCACCCCGAGGCATGCTTCTGGCTCAGGGACAAAGACTTTCTAATAAAGGCAAAAAGAGAGGGAGGGTAAGAAGATGTTGGAGGTGAGAAAGACCAGGAAAAAAAGAAATGTAGCATATATTGGAATAAAAGAAAAGATTGCAAAATGCATTGGTATGTGTAGTCTTCCTCTTTTGCTATAAGAAAATTAAACCTCTTGGCTCATAAGGGTATTTTATTAGCTCTTTGTCAGGTGATGGTTTTGAAGGGGCTATTACCCCTTCAAAGTATCTATTGTATATTCACAAACATTTATATATTTGGGCAAGCATGTGTGTGTGTGTGTGTGTGTGTGTGTGTGTGTGTGTGTGTACTTCCGTGCCTTCCTGGTTCTGACCTAGTGATATGTTTTGCAAGGAATGTTGAGCTTTTTACTGTATGCATTTGAATTTAATGGGCATTTGACTTGTGTTTCAGACAGACTCTCTTTTCTTTTCAGCATTCTCCATTAAGAATTCACTTAGCTCTTACAGAGGGTTGAAGAGATGGCTTCACAGTTAAGAGCATTGGCTGCTCATTCAGAGAAACTAGGTCCAATCCTCAACATTTACATGAGAGTTCACAACCACTCCCATGGGCTCTGATAACTTCATCTGGCTTGTGAAGGCACGAGGTATACACATGATACACAGATGCACATGTGGACAAACCACCCATACATAAAAATAAAATAAAAGCAATAATTTTAGAAAAAAATTAACCAGAAGGAGCTGTTTCTCTCTCTCTCTCTCTCTCTCTCTCTCTCTCTCTCTCTCTCTCTCTCTGTCTCTCGTGTGTGTGTGTGTGTGTGTGTGTGTGTGTGTGTATCTATGTGTGTTAAGCCTCTTAGAGACCCAACTTGAACCCAGCTATCTTTCTGACTAGCATACTCATTTTACAAAATTCTAGCAGGATTGGTTTAACTACAGAAGCTAAAAGAATGGGGGAAAGGCCCAGGGAAGGCAACATTTTGAATCATTATGGCCGTGAAGCTAGACAAAGCTCTCACCACCTTCATTTTAACCCATTCATCTAACTTCTCTGTCTCCTAACACCACAGAAATATAAGTTATAACTAACCTGCTTTTTTATTCTACCAGACAACATGCCAATCACATGTAATGTTTCAGGGGAAAAAAAGCTCTTTATAGGTATCTGAGCAGGAACTTGTATTTTTTTCTATCTCTATCCTTACTATTATCTCAACTACCCACCATTTATTCTCACCCTTGGATTCTTCCCTTGGAATACACACATTTCTTGACTTTGCCCTGAGCTCTGAGGCACTAGGCTATGTCTGAGGAATTATAGGATTTCTAATCAATGTCAATATGATGTTAATCTAATTGTCGGTGCCACAGTCCTAAGCAGGGTAAGATATTGCAGCATTAGGATTTGGAGTCCAAGACTATCAGTACTGCTGTAGCGCATCAGGCTAGAAGCTTATTCAGACAGCCTTATACACTGAAGAATATTTTCCTGAGACAATACAAATGTCCTACAGTCAATTCTAGACGACACAGAAAGGTGCTTTAATGGGTCACTTCTATATGAATAAATATTTATAGTCTAGTTAATAAAAGATATCATATATACAAGAAATTTTGGTATCAATCTCCAAAGTACTACCCGATTGCTAAGGTACCCCAGCTTGAATTCATTTGTCAAGGCCTGTTGCTATTTTTATTTTTTACCTGCAACAGTATTTTTCATTGTCTCATATCATTACTCTGGAGTAACAAAATTGTCCACTGAAAATAGTTGCAGCCTATTTCCCTGAACCACATTACTTACTAGTGCAGAAAGGAGAGGTAAAGGAGAGACAGTTTACTGAACTCTTATCAGTCTTCAAGTCCAAAATACTTTCCAACTTTCACCAGGCTGTCTTTGAGCATGTGAAACTTGTTCTCATGGGTATATGTGCCTTTAGGACAGAGTCCGAAAAGAGCTAGACAAAGAATTCTTAACTGAAAAATAACGAATGGCTGTGAAGCACCTAAAGAAATGTTTGACATCTTTAGTCATCGGGGAAATGCAAATCAAAACAACCCTGAGATTTCATCTCACATCAGTCAGAATGGTTAAGATCAAAAAGTCAGTTGACAGCAGATGCTGGTGAGAATGTGGAAAAAGGAACACTCCTTCATCGTTGGTGGGATTGCAAGCTGGTGCAACCACTCTGGAAATCAGTCTGGCAGTTCCTCAGAAAATTGGACATAGTCCTACCTGAGGACCCAGCTATACCATTTCTGGGTATATACCCAAAAGATGCTCCAACTTATAACAAGGACACATGCTCCACTGTGTTCACAGCAGTGTTGTTTATAATAGCCAGAAGCTAGAGAGAACCCAGATGTCCTTCAACAGAGGAATGGATACAGAAAATGTAGTACAATTACACAATGGAGTACTACTCAGCTATTAAAAACAGTGACTTAATGAAATTTTTAGGCAAATGGATGGAACTAGAAAATATCACCCTAAATGAGGTAACCCAGTCACAAAAGAACACACATGATATGCACTCACTGATAAGTGGATATTTGCCCCAAAAGCTCAGAATGCACAAGATACAATTCACAGACCACATGAAGCTCAAGAAGAAGGAAGCATGAAATGTGGATGCTTCAGTCCTTCTTAGAAGGGCGAACAAAATAATCACAGCAGGAGATAAGGAGACAAAGTGTGGAATAGAAACTGAAGGAAAGGCCATCCAGACTTCCCTACATGGGGTTCTACCCCATTTGCAGTAACCAAACCTAGTCACTAATGGGGAGGCCAAGAGGTGTATGCTGACAAGAGTCTGATATACCTGTCTCCTGAAAGGCAATGCCAGAGCTTGACAAATACAGAATCAGATACTCACAGCCAACCATTGAACTGAGAGCAGGATCCCCAATGGAGGAGTTAGAGAAAGGACTGAGGGAGCTGAGGCGGGTTGCAACTCCATAAGAAGAACAACAATATCAACCAACCAGACACCCCAGAGCTCCCAGGGACTAAAGCACCAACCAAAGAGTACACATGGAAGGACCCATGGCTCCATCCGCATATGACGCAAAGGATGGCCTTATAGGTCATCAATGAGAGAAGAGGCCTTTGGTCCTGTAAAAGCTCTATGTCCCAGTGTAGGGGAATGCCAGGGCGGGGAGACAGGAGGGAGTGAGTGGGTGAGTGGGTAGGGAAGCAACCTCATGGAGGCAGGGGGTGGGGGATGGGATAAGGGGTTTCTGGAGGGGAAACTTGGAAGTAGGATAATATTTGAAATGTAGATAAAGAAAATATCCAGTTTTAAAAAATGAAAAAAAATGCAAAAGAAAAAGTCCAGTTAACTAACAACACGTGGTTGTAAAGGGGTAACAATGCATTAAAACGTTGGTGGTTCCAAATTAAAAATACATATTTATGTTATTTTATGTATGTATATTATGTATACATAGTAGGTAAAATGAGATGTGAGCTTTAACTCAGCACAACGTCTAAGCTTAGCGAGGGAAATTAACTACAGTAGTTAAAGTCTATAAATTAACTTCACTGGAGCCACACAAAATTTCCTAGTGGAACATTATCCATTGATTATGTATCTGTCTCTCCGAAACAGACATAGCCGGTGTTTTTGAAGCCGTGCACGCAGCCCTGAATACACTTGTGAGAGTTTCCTGAAGGCTTGGTGATACAAGTTGGTCTGTGTTTTCAATTTGTTCAACTGGTCATATTAAAGGACGTTAATATCTTCCTATGCCTAAACTCACTGCCTGGTGTTCCCAACACAACACACTGAATCTGTGGACATTTTCGGTCTTTGATACCTAGGACATTCCTGCAGACTCACTAAACACACTTATGGAGTACCCACTAAGCACTAGCTACTACTACTCTAGATCCTGAGCATGCAACAGGAAATAAAGCAACGATTCTTGAGTTTATGCTTTTGTTTTACTTGATGGATGTCAATGACCAACAAAGCAAAGGAAAGTGCAGACTAATGGGATGCTTAAGAATGTCAAGAAGAGGGCTGGAGAGATGGCTCAGTGGTTAAGAGCACCGACTACTCTTCCAGAGGTCCTGAGTTCAAATCCCAGCAACCACATGGTGGCTCACAACTATCTGTGATGGGATCCGATGCCCTCTTCTGGTGTGTCTGAAGACAGCTACAGTGTACTCATATACAAAATAAAATAAATAAATAAAATAAATAAATAAAGAATGTCAAGAAGAATGGCAAATGAAGTTTAGATATATAGGGAGTACGTAAGTGTTGAGGAAGGAGAAAATACTGAAAAATTCGCTGGAGTCAGGGAACAGCTCACTATAGTGGCACTTAGGTCAAGACTTGAAGGAGGTGGGAGCCGTTAGTGAGCCAAAGACACAGATGAGAGAAGAAATACCAAGAGCCTGAGGTAGGAGTGCTTTCCAACAGCTGCAGTGCAGAAGCTTGACTGGAAGGGATGGCTAGGAGGGTAGCGTAAGAAGTTTAGGGTATGAGAGGTGCAGAATACCTAGGACCATTGCAGCTATGCTGGAAGAAAATCTTGGCTTTTCATATAAATGAGATTTAAATATGTAAAAGAGATCCATTTGGACTGTCTCTGAGTCACTTCAACTGGAGTTCAGCTTACTGAACCAGCTTCAATCATTTTTTAAAAAAATGAACCAATTTTATGTTTTAAATTCATTTTATTATTTTTCACTTTTACAAATGAAAGTATACTTACAGAATTTCCTTCCTTCCTGTTCTCCTTTCACACACCCCCAACTCTCCCCCTTAATCAATCCTCCTCATATTCATGGTCTCTTTTTCTTTAATTATTACTAAAGAAAGATTGGCTCAAGTGACATCTCAGAAGAGGGCGGTGGGAAGATTGTAAGAGCCCATGGACCAGGAATTCTGCTGTGGGACTACTTATCTTAGAAATAACAAAAGAAGCCATACTTATGATCCCTCAACAACTCAACTGGGTACATAAGACCTAAACAATGGAAATACCAGTAGTCATGCTAACATGGAAGGAGAAATCTCATTGGCCCCGTTCCTAGACTAATGACTATGGACAGAGAGAGGTCCTTTACTTGTTTAGCCAATAGCAAGTGGCCAGCCTTGAATTTATATACATACATGCCACATTAATTATTGTTTTATTTGTGTGTGTTTTTGTGTTTGTGTGTGTGAGAGAGAGAGAGAGACAGAGACAGAGAGAGAGACAGAGAGAGACAGAGAGACAGAGAGAGAGAGAGAGAGAGAGAGAGAGAGAGAGAGAGAGAGAGAGAGAGAAGACATGTATCTAGAAGAATAGTGAAGAGCATAAGATATCTGGCAACTGGAGTTATGGGGGCTTATGAGCTGTCCCGTATGGGTTCTGGGAACTCAGGTCCTCTGAAAGAGCAGAAAGCACGCTTAACTCCTGAGCTATTGCCCCAGTTTTAATTTTAATTCATATTTTTGTTTTTGTTTAGTTGTATATGTGTGCATATGTCATGTGTAGGGGTGCCCACTGAGGCCAGCCCCATGTACAAATTGAATGTTCTGAGTGTGAGCAGAGGCAACCGTTACAAGGAGAAATCTCTCTTTCTATCTCTATCTCTTTCTCCCTCTCCCTTCGATGTTAATGCTCACATTTCATTGGTGACACCTCTTTTTGTCCCCTATATAGTCCAACACTTGTAAATAAAGCCAAGTGACAGGAAGCTCTTTTTAAGTCCCCACTCAGATCCTACAAAATCCATTCATAATCAAAATAAACATTTTAATAAAAGAACACGAAACTGAAATTCATACCCCCTCTGTAGCCCTCAACCCATCCTAAATATGGAAGTGCTTTTGCAAATCTCTTGAGTTTCTGGATCCACATGTGTTCTATATTATCACCAGCTCCTTGGCAAATAGGAGCATATTACTTGTGTATGAGAGAATTTTAACTTTCCAGCTTGCTCTTTACCCAGGAGGCACATGACCACAAAAACAGAGTGGAATATATAATTGTTAATGTTCACCTGCTGCAAACTGTTGCTATCTCCAACAAGTAGCTGCATAGCTCAGAGAGCGTGAACATAAATTCTCTTTCTCAGATAACATGAATTGTATAGGTATAGGTTACGGTCCCAGGGTACTAAGCCAAGTTCAAAAGCAATAATAATAATAATAATAATAATAATAATAATAATAATAATAATCATCATCATCATCATCATCCTGGAGTCATGATTGATATGTGATTACTTGACTCGCTCACCACTACTCATTTGAAAATGAAGTGGTTTCCAATTTAGGAAGTGGCTAGTTTTCTAAATTCCCCTTTCCGTCTATGACTTGCAACTGCTTTCCTTGAGAAACAAGGTGACTGGTGGAGTTTGAATACCTGGAGAACTCTCAAAAACCCCAGCCTGGAGCGTAACTGAATGGCAGTCAATGTGCAATATCTCAGAGCAGCTGGTCAAAAGAAGAATGGAAAGAAGGAGAAGGATTAGGAAGTAATTTTCTTCTCATCATCGTTCAGAAAGATCCAGTCATCATCTTGAAATCAATGGCTGTACCTCTTCAATTTAGAGTTCTTTCCATTTAACCAACAGTCCTGGCTCCATGTCCCCAGAAATTCAAAGCTCAGTGCCATGCCTTGTTCCAACTTTCCTCACAGCAAAATGTTCCATGTTCAACATGACTCCCCCAGCCCCCATTCCCCACCCAACTTTTACTCTAAGCAAAACTTTCTCTGGCTTCAGGTTCTGATGTAATTTGGGAAAGAACGTGATCTAATTATTTCATCCTGATGAATGAATGATTTAATCAACAGCTCTAGAAAAAGTGGAAAAAAATAAATAAATAAAAATAAAAAAGACCGAAGAGAATTTTTATAGCTTTTCTCCATGACGTGAAGTAAAGCAAATAAATATAAATGGTGACAGAAACTAGGAAAAGAGACCCTGTCAGAAAGAGTTTCTGAGGAGCAATCTCAGCTAGAAGAGGGGCTCAGAGGAGCAGTGAAGCGAAGGACTAGAAGTCAAGTTTTGGGTACAAGCAGATGGTCTATGTTCTGCTCCAGAGAGCTTTCTCTTGCTAGTCTAAAAACTCTGAATAGTTTGTCTCTTGCAGATTAAAAACCCAATCTTTTATTTACATATTAATTCAGTCATCATCCCAGGTTCCCTTCTGATTATTCCATGAATCTACACGGCAAGACCCTAGCCCATCGATTCTTTGACTACAGGAAGCACAGGCACAGACAATAAGTGAGGTGAGACCCCACCCTGAAATTACCACACCTACCATGCCTGGGCCAGGGCTTAAACTCCCTTAGCCTCAGGCTGAGCTTGAACAGGATTCTACCTGCTTTTGTAAATGTAAATGAACAAACAAAATGCACTTAGCTGGGTGGGCTTTTGCCTTGCAATCACCACTCCCTACCTCTCTTTATCTTCTTCCCTAGTATCTTTCTGACAGGCTGGTTCACCGCGCAGCTGCCTCTGTGTTTTTAGGTCTGTGAAGCGCCTTATAAAACTCATATCATATCCTTATATTTTACGTAGTTGAGAAATTATATATTTTTGAACTCATGCTTTCAGTGTTCTTTCCCACAGCATTAAGAGTTGTCCTGTAGGTCACAGCATTCTCCCATTTTGCTGAGCCAGCCTTGCCTCCCAGACTCCTGCTGTCTCTGATTATCATGGAGTCATTAACCTTGGTAGAGAAGACATTCCTCAAATGTGAAAATGTATACATTATAGTACAAATGAGCCTTATGCCCACAGCAACCATGGACACTCATGGAGGTCCACACTCTGCTGGCTTTGTTCAAGGGGCAGGAACCATGTCATTCTGTCCCTTGCATTGAATCAGTTCTAATAAATCCCACCTCTTTCTCTGCTCTCTATGTCTGTCTGTCTGTCTGTATACACATACATATGTGTGTGTGCACATGTTATATATATATATATATATATATATATATGTGTATGTGTATGTGTAGGTGCACATAGCAGAAACAAGTGCTCTTCTCTATTACTTGCTTCCTATTCCCTCAAGGGAATCCCCGTGTGACCCTTGAATATTCCCATTCTTTTCTTCTAGGTTGGCAGCTAGTGAGCTCCAGCAATCTTACCCCATTCAATGTTGGGAGTCACAGACGGGCATAGTCGGGCTTGTTGCCTGTGTTCACGCTCTGGAAACAAGCACTCTTACCAACTGAGCCCATTGTTCTGTAAGTTTGAGCCCATCCTGGGAGTTAAATTGTCAACCAAGATTCAAGAGAAACAGCAGTGTTCTAGTAATAGGTTTCAATGGGTATGGGGATTTGGAGGAGAATAATAGGTATCAATGGAAGTTTTATTTTTCAAAATCAATGCTGGAAGTCTAAGATGCATTTATGGTCATTTACATTCAATTTACTTTCTTGCTGCCTTCCATCAGATTTGACTAAAATAAGTTGTTTTAAAGGCAACTTATGGTTAGTGTCATAAAATAAAACATTACGATATCGTGTAGAAAGAGGATAAAGCTTTTTGCCAGTCTTTTATCATGTCTCGGTGACTTCAAGCTACTGATTTTACAACATTTTTCTTTCTGAGGAGAATATTACCTTTCAGTTTAGAAATGAATAGTAAGCCCCGGAAGTTTTAGTTCTGTGAAGATAAATAAGAACAATGCCTGCCACAAAAAGCCAGAGTAGTTACGGCTTCAAAAAACCAGTTATCTGAGCCATTGCCATAAAACAAGCCTAGAAGAATTTCAAAGGACAGTTGATTTATAGAACTTGGTGGCATAGTTTAAATTCCACAGCCTCCAAGCATACTTTTGCACTGAAACATGCCTGTAACTTCTCCCTGCCTTCTTCTCTGAATCACCATGCCTGGTCCCAATCCCTGTCTGAAACTCACAAAATACCTCCATTGCAAGCCCAAAGGTCATCTTCCTACCACAGCTCCTCAGTGACTTCCAAGAAAAATCCGGGATGCCGGGATACCATGGGATGAAGCATTGTGAACAGGTTTCAAACCAGATCACTAGAACTCTATCAAAGAAATGTTCCCTTCAGTTTCCTAAGTATGTTTGCAGAAGTCCCAAACAATCATATGTTAATGTTCATGCATTTAAAACTTCCAAGTAATAATCTCTTTCTAAGGAGCATGGTGGGGTTATACTTACTTGTATTTATTTCTTTGCATTCACACTGTGTCTTTATTTTCTTCCCTTAATCCCTGTCCCTATGAGCTTTCCCTCTGTGCTGCAGCTATATATTGTCTCTCAAAATCAATAAATCCTTCGCACATAATAACGCCCGCCCACTCCACCTCACAGGGGTGCTGTGATGTGTAATTAATTAATGTGTGTAAAGAGCTGAGGGAGCGTGCCATGCAAGGCACCTTATAAATGAGAAGAATCATTATTAATAAGTGTTATTACCCAAATGCCTCTAGATGTCAGCAAAACATCTTTTAAAAAATATAATTGGGCAGCCCATCTGGAAAAGCCTCAGACTGTGCGGACTATTACCACGGATGGATGCTGAGAAAATTACCATCAGCAAGTGAGGCTGCAGTAGCCTGTCCCTGCAGAAATTTTAGTTTCAAATTGCAAACTTTGAATAAAAGTGAGCATTAGAAGAGAGCTGCATTGGAGTCTTCCAGAAATGAATGTGCAGCCTTGTGGGACTTTTTTTTTTTTTTCTTTTTCTTTTTTGACAAACCCTAAGGAAAGTCAGTATTTATCTCAAAAGGGCATTTCATTTCCTCACTTACAAAGCAGTGGGTGTTGGTAGTGAATGGGCGGGATGAGGATACACACACACACACACACACACACACACACACACACACACATAGACACACACACAACCTCTCAAATTTGAAACTGTGACTCATAACACAGATTTGGTTGAGACACACACACACACACACACACACACACACACACACACACACACACACACACACAAACCTCTCCAAGTTTGAAACTGTGAGTTCATAACACGTAGATCTGGGTGACTTAGATATACACACACACACACACACACACACACACACACACACACACACACACACACACACACACAACCTCTCCAAGTTTGAATCTGTGAGTCCATAACACAGAGATCTGGGTGAGTGTAGATATACTGAATCCCTGCTACCTTCCTTCGTTGATGGCAATGTGAAAATAAAAATTCTGGCAATTTCCTCTCACATTGTTTGATGACATTCCAGACTTGTTTTCCAAAGCAAACACTCGGGTTTGTAAGGGATCAGTTTTGATGTCTGTCTCAAGACCAGATGTTTCCTCTTTGTTTCCTGCTTATCCATCATTTGCTCTGGAGAGAAATCTGCGATAAAGAGACAGGAGAAGAATGATGGGCCAGGGGAACATGGCGAGAGACAACTTAGCTCCCGGATGCAGCCCAATAGTTAAGTATAAAGGAAGTAACTCAAAGAAAAGACACCTTATTAAAATCATTTTTTAATTAAGTCCAATACAACTTATTTTCATGGCTGAATACTAAAAAATAGGTTTCTGCACACTTCTCGGGGAGATAAAAGTTTGATTCCAAAATTTCCCATAATGAATAAGGATAGTTTCCTCACACCATATTTAAAGCAAGCATACTAAGTTGCATGATGACTTTTTCATTCTTTAGCCTCCAACATACTTTGTTTGATGAGGAAGCTGGAACTTTCCCTTAGGCCAAGCCAAAACTAGATCAAGCTTTTCAAGCACTCCACTAGCAGTCTTCGTACCCTAAGCTACTGTGTGTGACTTCGTAAAGATGTTCCAGGAACTGACGAATTAATAGGAAGTTGTGGTGTCCATTTCAGTTTCAACTGAAAACAGTTATTAAGTGATTTCCTTTGACAAAAAAGGTGGAGCTCAAACAAGCTGCCCTGCTACATGACTGCCCTGGCTCTGAGCAATAGCAGGATGTCCAAGGTTCGATTCCTCGATTGGATCTCTCTGAAATCCAATTCCCTCAGAGGCCATGCTGATATCAGTGGTTCATGCTGATATCAGTTGCATCAGTTCTAATGAAGCTGTGGCGTGTCAATACCCGCGGTGCATGTGGCCATGTTTGGTCCATAGTCCTAAGGGGCTGTGTTGATGTCTGAGGCCCTTGCTACCCACTGTGGTCATTTAAATAGGAATGGCCCCCATAGACTCATGTTTGAATGTTTGGTCATAAGGGAGTGACACTCTTTGTAGGTGTGGCCTTGTTGGAGTAGGTGTGACCAAGTTGAAGGAAGTGGGTCACTAGGGGTGGGCTTTGAGGTCTTAAGAAACTCAAATCTGGCCAATATGCCCCAGTCTTCACTTCTGCTGCCTGTGGAACAAGATGGAGAACTTTCACCTCCCTCTCCAGCACCGTGTCTGCCTGCATGCTGCCATGCTCCCCACCATGATGATAATAATAAACCTCTGAAACTGTAAGCCAGCCCCAATTAGATGTTCTCCTTTAGCTAGACATGGTGGTGCACATCTTTAATCCCAGCACTCTGGAGGCAAGTGGATCTCTGTGAGTTTGAGGCCAGCTTGGTCTACAAAGAGACTCCAGGACAGCCAAGGCTGCACAGAGAAACCCTGTCTCAAAAAGAAGAAAAAAAAAACAAAAACAAAAACAAAAAAAAAAATGTTTTCCTTTATAAGAGTTACTGTGGTTCTGTGGTCACTGCAATAAAATCCACATCGCATGCTGTCTGATAGATGCCACAATGAGGTACACGATTTTGCCACAGATGTTTGCAATTGAACAGAGGAAAGAAAAAATCATGGCAACTTTAACTACCACGTGTTTTAAAATCATTTTCCCTTTTAGCAGAATATAATCTATGTAAGCAGTAAGCATAAAAACACTGATATTTGTATGTTAAAGAAGACGATATGTAGATATGTCTTCATGTGTCTCTATAGGATACGGAACATGTGCAATATGATGTGCATTATTGAATTGATGTTTTAATTGCTTTAAAATATTAATTCTTTTAATCTTCCTAATAGTCTTATGCGATGGACACTGTTACCATTTTCATTTTACAGATGAACAAATGGGGTAACTAGGGTTACTCAGGATCATAGAGTCAGAAAGCTGAGTAGTGAGAGAAGTGAGGGAACAGGGACAGTGACTTTAAATTAGCAAGTGTTGTCCAGTGCCCCTAGAACTCTCCTAACATCAAGTGCTTGCTGTCTGAAAGGGCTGTTCAGACGCCCATGGGGAAGTCCTTCAGTCCGTTGTTAGATGTCTTCTTTTCTGCCCCTCAGAACTGCTATGGGAAACAATAATGATATCATCAGTTTGTCAGTCTGTTTGTTGGGAATAAACATTCCTACACTCAGGAGCTTCAGAGACTCAGGGTGGGCAAGACTTCCAGATAACCTCTCTCGCCTTGTCCCTTTAGAAACAAAATAGAAAGAGGAACTTACACAGAGTACTTTTAGTGTAAAGTGCAGGAGTTAAAAATGAGAGATTCTCTTTTCAGATATTGATGCTTGGGGCCTGAGGAAAACAATTAAGGGTAAGACAGCCAAACCTGATGATTTCCATGCTAGTTCTAGTGGAAGTCCTACCTACAAGTGGAAGGAGAAAATGGTCTCCCACAAGGTGTCCTCTGACTTCCAAGTATGTACTTTGCCATGTGGATACAGACACACACACACACACACACACACACACACACACACACACACACACACACACACACCCTGAATAAATAAATATATTTTTTTAAAAGGAAGCTGAAGGTTTGGGAAATTCTGTAGTGACTCAAAAGAACACATGTTACAAAAGAACAATGCTTAAGGTTGTTCTAAGTACACACACACACACACACACACACACACGATACACACCCCTTTGATAGTGTAAAATTTAGTTACTTATCTATATGTTAAATATAAATTCAACATACCTTTAGTGATTGTTTTGGATGACTTTACCTTATTTTATGTGTTTACGCCTACTTGTCTAGATGCACACCTCAGTGTACTCATGCCTGTGAAGGCCAGAAGAGGGCACCAGATTTCCTGGAATAGAAGTTACATATGGTTAAGCTAGCCAATGTAAGTGCCAGATCCAAACCTGGGTCCTCTTGTGAGAGCAAGTGCACCTAACCATTGAGCTATCTCCCCTGTCCCCAATGTCAACATATTTTCCAACATTATTGTACATAGATCATATTGTTTTTTAAACAGCAAATGAAGGTGCATATACTTGGTAAGTCAGAAAGAGTAAACACTTCATTTATGGAAATGCCATATACCTTATTAAATGTTGTTTCAGGGTGTACTTCAAGGGGAAATTCTGCTATGTGATGTTATAAGACTATATTTTGAAATGTGTCTCACCCTCTACAACACTAAATCTATGTAGTAAGTTATAAATTAGTCACAGTTATAAGATTGTCAAGATCATATTTTTCACAGTTTAACCCACCAGATGATGTAATTACATAGTAACGAAAAAACCAAGAATGCGAAGTAAAAGGATCTTGAAGACCTGGCATTGCATGGTATGACGTCATTGTGTTTTCAGTCTCTGCCCACAGGGTGACTTCAGACTATTTACTGCAGGTCATCAGGTTTATTCTAGTGAAAAACAGCCAGGACTTTCAGCATTCTCTATAACTTTACCTCACATGTCTGTGGTTATGGAGGGAGGGAGACATTTTTAAATACCTTCTTTGATCTACAGTCCTTGCTCAAATCCTGCTCATTCTCCCGTTCCTGAAATTACACCTCCACACCCAGGCCATCTCTGACATCAGCCTCCTTGATCTAGTCAGGATCTGGTGTGCCTTTATTCACCTGATTCTTCACATTGCTCTGCAGATTTCCTTCAGGGATTCTTGTATCTGTGATTTTAAAGCCAAGGACTTGGCTCCTGGAGCATTGGGCATAACTAAATTCTGTTTTTATTCCTAAATTTTCCGTTAGGGTCTGGAACTCAGTACCTGCGGTGTTTTTAGCCTCTTCTGCATGCCTTCCTTGACATTCCTTGATTCACCTTGGTTTTTTTGTTTTTGTTTTATTTTTTTGAACTTCAAACAAACAACAGAAAAAAAAAATCACAGAACAGCAGCGTAGAGACCCTAGTGTCTCCCGGTCTCTGCTCTGTGAACCAACGGGAAACAAAAGGGCAGCTGAGAAGTCTGCAGTGAGCCATGACTGGAGGACAGAGGCTCTCTCCTCATGGCCAGGGCTCCTTATAGTCTCTTCTTAACCTGGCTGTATCAAGCATTTCTAGAGCAACAGGATTTCTAATTTGCCAGTGCTTGACTTCCTTTCCTCCCGTAAATCTTCTCATTCCTTATTTTCTGCCAAGGATTATGCTCGGTGGCTGCATCAACTAAAAGAGTAATGGAAAGTTAGAGAGTTACTAATGACGCAACGTTTCCTGGGAGAACTTTAAAATAGCCCAGGGGACCGATTTACCAACCTTCCTCCCCTCAGTTATTAGGACACCCCCACCCCCACTCCATACAACTTTCTGCAGTTTGATGAAAAATTATGTGACCGTCAAAAACAACATAATAAAAAGAAAGCCAAAAGATAATCCTTAAAGGAGAGGGTAGAAGCTAGCTGTGGGAAAGGATGAACGAAGCAAAAGAATGCAGTTGAACATCTGCAAAAGGGCAAGGTGTAACCTGTTCGGTGACCTCTCTCACAGTTACCGCATCTCCTTCCCTCCCTCTCTCCCTCCCTTTCTTGCTCCCTCCCTCCCTCTGGTTAAAAATGGAGACACTCCGCGACACTTAATACCGTCTCTGTAGATCTTTCTCCAGTGGGTGTAAGTACTGAGAGCAACAGCACCTCTTGTCAGCAGCTGGGGATAGGGAGTGGCTGCCTCCGGGGAATCTGAGGCTAAAAAATCCACCACTGAGAAAAGGCAATAACAGAAGTGTGTCGCTGTCTAACGTGCCATATAAATGAAACAATCAGACAAGACAACAAAGGAAACTCCAGCAAACACCAGAGGCGAGAGCAGTTGCTATAATATATCTTGGCTTCGGTGACTATTTTTAGTTTCTTCCCACCGCCCCCTCCGCAACCGCCTTTGAAACAACAATAACAACAACACAAAGCCCCTCTAATTTAGATTAACTAGAGAAAACATTAAATAATTCAGGAGAAGCAGAGGCACAGAGACAGAAAGAGGCACGCATCTGAATGGAATAAAATACACTGTTCCCTTTGCGACCTGCAGAAGTATATTCGTAATCAGCGAACATGGGAAGTTATTTTAGAATAGAAAGAAGAGTTATTCCATTTGAACCAAGTATTATTTCAGATTTCATCGAAGATCATCTCCCTGCCCTTTCTTCCTGCTTATTTATCTGAGCCCAAATACACGATATCTATTTGGAAAAAGGATGTTCATGAACAAAAAGAAGATAATTTATCGCACTCATTACTATTGGATAACCATTGTAGCCTCCCTCTGAACAAGGTCCTTTAAGTACTATACAAAATGAACCAGTAGATTCAAAAATATTTCCTGGAGTTGTTCTAGGTATCTGTAGTCATGACTAAATTACTTATTAACAACATGTTTTATATACTTTTGATAGTCCTTGATTTAAGATTCTACAATCAATGGGGAAGATTAATAACTAAATTCTCAAATAAACTGTGATTCTTTGGACTCAAGATCTTTCTTCTTTCTTTTCTTTCTTTCTTTCTTTCTTTCTTTCTTTCTTCTCTTTCTTCCTTCCTTCCTTCCTTCCTTCCTTCCTTTCTTCTCTCTTTCTCTTTCTTTCTTTCTTTCTTTCTTTTTTCTTTCTTTTATTTACATCCCTAAATGTTGCCCACCTCCTGGTGGTCCCCTCTCAAAGAGTTACTCCTCCATCCCAGCCTCCCTACATCCCCACACCCTGGGGCATTAAGTTTCTGGAAGATTAGGTGCTTCCTTTCCCACTGAGGCCAGACATGGTAGCCCTCTGCTACATATGTGTTCGGGCCTGTGTATGCTCTTCGGTTGGTGGCTCAGTCTCTAGGAGCCCCCAAGGGTCCAGGTTAGTTGACACTGTTATCTTCCTGTGGGGGTTGTCATGTTCTTGAGGGCCTTCAATCCTTCCCCTAACTCTTCCACAAGGATTCCTAATCTCTGTCCAATGTTTATCTGTGGACATCTGCATCTGTCTCAGTCTGCTGCTTTGAGAGCCTCTCAAAGGGCTGCTATGCTAGGCTCCTGTGTACAAGCACAACATAGCATCATTGATAGTGTGAGGGATTGGTCCTTGCCCATGGTTCTCAAACTGGGCCAGTCACTGGTTAGCCATTCCTTCAGTCTCTGCTTCATCTTTGTCCCTGCAGTTTTTTCAAACCGGGCCAATTTTGGGTCAAATATTCCTGTGGGGTTGTCATCTCCTCGAGAGCCTACAATCCTTTCCCCCACCCATGCTATTTCACACCCATCTTGTAGAGAAATGCTGGACCTGGTCTTGCTAATCTACTTCACACCTGAGAGTAAGTCCTGCAAGCTGGAGCTTTTTAATGCAAAATGCACTAAAGGAGCAAAGAGTGATGAGTAGACATTTACACATTCTCACCACTGCCACTGTCACATCCATTCAAACCTTGAACACTTTAAGGTATTAGATCCTCATTCTAATAGCCATGACAATATGTACCCTAATGGTTACCAAGATGCCTGTCTTAGTCAGGGTTTCTATTCCTGCACAAACATCATAACCAAGAAGCAAGTTGGGGAGAAAAGGGTTTATTCAGCTTACACTTCCACATTGTTCATCACTGAAGGAAGTCAGGACTGGAACTCAAGCAGGTCATGAAGCAGGAGCTGATGCAGAGGCCATGGAGGGATGTTACTTACTGGCTTGCTTCCCCTGTCTTACTCAGCTTGTTCTCTTATAGAACCCAAGAGTACCAGCCCAGGGATGGCACCACCCACAATGGGCTGGATCCTCCTCCCTTGAACACTAGTTGAGAAAATGCCTGACAGTTGAGTTTCATGGGGGCATTTTCTCAACTGAAGCTCCTTTCTCTGTGATAACTCCAGCTTGTGTCAAGTTGACACACAAAACCAGTCACTACAATTCCTATGAGAACTATTACCATTACCATTGTACTTGACCTTAACCAATAGGTCTAGAAGCAGTGTGTGTGTGTGTGTGTGTGTGTGTGTGTGTGTGTGTGTGTGTATGTGTGTGCATGTGTGTTTCTGTATGTATGTGTGCTTGCGTGTATGCTTATGTGTGTATAAGTGTGTTGTGTGTATCTGTATGTTTAAGTGTGTGTATGAGTGTGCATGAATGTATGTGTATATATGCCTGTGTGTGTGTGTGTGTGTGTGTGTTTGATGCTCAGACACAAATGCTTGTGACTACTAAGTACAGAATCGTGCCATGGTGCTATGCTTAGTGTTGTAAGTAATGAAGACACTGTGGCAAACACAAAAGCAGCTGGAACATTGAAGAGACTTACATTCATAGAAGTACCAAGTTTAAACATAATACCATGCTTATCAGTTCTTATAATGCTCCCCTTTCAAACTTGGGGCATTTTTGGCCCAGTGAAATTCTTTTCTATGGTGCAATTTGATAGTGTATTAGAGAGAATAAGAGACTGTTATGCTATTTGCCTCAAACAGGACATCTACATTGCTATTCAGAGGCCTAGGTAAAACCACAAAAGAGAGGGTGGAAGGTTTGTGAGATGGGAAGGAGTGAGTACAGCATAGTCACTGTAATCATGAACACAGAGAAGCTGTGGACCACCTTCATGGGACCTGAAAAGGGGGTGGCCAGGGAGGAGTGTGAAGGTAGGGGGAGCGTCGAGTCTGTGGAAGTGATAGGGGAATAGGAGAGGTTTGTGGAGGATGGGTGTGGTCACAGTGCATTATACACACAAACACTGTCAAAGATCTAGAAGAAGAAAACACACACACACACACACACAATCTCAGCTCAGGAGATAGGAGACTACATGGAAGATAATCTAGCATCTAGGATGTGACTAAGGGAAATGTGGGAAGTTGAGTTGTGGTTTGGAGAATCCAAAGACAGCAGAAATGGGGGAGAGAGAGAGGCTTGCTGTTCAGAGGACCAGCTACGTCCTTCCAGTTATCTGCTCTGCAATCTTCTGGCATCTCAGGGAGACTCTGCTTTGGAAGCAGAGATGGGAATGAAGTTCTCCATTTCTGAAACCCTCCTCCAGAATGCCTTGCTAATGGCCTGTAGATGAAATCCTGAATGGCAAAAGCCCAGTAAGCTTGTAAAGACAGCCTCCCGCTTTGTTCTTCACGTTCCACAAATTGTCTGACCCACCCACACATAAAGAATCTCATTCGTCTTACAGACTCATCTGCCTACCTTTCTCTGCTAGACGCCTGCTGTCTTGAGATGCCTAGCTGTCATACTCTAGTTCTAGAACCACTGCTACAGAAATGATAACTTTTGCTCAAGAAAGGTCTGGATCATGTGACTACCAGCTTCAGATCCAGCAGAAGAACTCATCTTTCTTTCTCTGTTAACAAGGCAAGGGCTTTTAATGACTACATGCCCTTCACAGCAAATAAAAAGTTTCTAGGCACTTTTTAGATGTGCTAGGACAGAACCTATTCTTGTGACCTACATTTAGGAACAAGTTGCACCAGCAGCGGACACCCAACCCTCCAGAGCCTTTCGTCTCCATTGTATCTATCCACAGACTAGTTTTCATCCTGGGATCTCACAGGGCTGAGCCTTGTGCTCCAGGGTGCCCTTCATGTTTTGACAGAAGCCCTTTGAAATGATGTTAGTGCTGGTTAATGATCTGTAAATGTGTCAGAATGATGCCACCTAGTGCCATGGACGCCATCCCCCCCTTGTGAAGTCACACTGGCTGCACCACAGCAAGCCAGAATATAATTAGTGTTAATTTGGTTCTTCACTGAATGACGACTGCACAGCGTTTCAAGGTCTCTCCTCTGCTCATCTGGGAGATTTGAGAAGGGGGATGAATAAGGGTGGTAAGGCAGACACATAAAGAAAGGGACTCCCCTTTTGGCTCTTTTTGGAGCACCTTTTCTTAAAGAAGACCAATAAATGTTAATAAAGTAAGTTCCAGATATGTTTTCTTTTCTACTATTTTGAATTTTACAATTTCATTCTGCCTGGAAAGAATCTCAGGGCATATGCATTCCTCACAAGATCCGTGTTAACTACGGGTCATCTCTCACTTTTCAACTAACCCACCACTTTTGCTTCTGATCGAAGAGGAAAGTAGCGGAGGCTGGCCCAGTGCTTCACCCATCACATTTTCCCAGTGATTTGTGAGAAAGTCAAGCTAATTCTGCAATATGCATTCTATAATATGCTTAATGCTATATGTAAATGAGCACACATACATAACCCCAGTGAGTGGAACTTGCTAGCTAGCTGCTCTAGCCTGCCAGGTTTCATGGGAGAGCCTGTCTAAAGAATAAGGTGCAGAGCAAGACAGGAAGCTCCAACACTCACTTTGGCTTCCACACACATCTGTGTATAACAGACATATAAAAGCCATGTGTCCATATGTGGCTTATCCTGACCCTTTGATTCCTCCAAGACCTATCTTCCATATTCACAGAGAATATTCTTATTTCATGGTAAATATCTCAGCTTAGGAAGACATTATTGGTTTTCTCTCATGAACAGGCTTAGACCTGGTCTATGTCTTTGATGATGCTCCAAGGCATTTCCATCTAATATTTATTATACAGAATCACAATAAAATAAATAGAAAAATAAGTCTATTTGCCCTTTACCCTAAAAGATGAAGAGGTTTTGACAAATTTGAAGTGTCCTGATTACCACATTTTCAGTTGTAGTTTATTACAATATCACTCCACCAGTATTTAGGAAGGTTGAATGTTTTTCCTCATTCTTACCAGGATTTTTCTCTCTTGACACATAGACCAAGTAGTTCCTTTGAGCTTGTATTATTATTATATTTTCACCAGGTCCACGTGGACATAGGGCTCCAGCCTCAAGTCCTGGGGATCCCAGGAAAGAATATGTGTAGGACTAAGCATTAAAACATCTTGATCCACTGCATATCATCATTTAGTTGTGCTTAGTTTTAGACTTTCTGTGTGGCATGTGCCCTTGAAGCTTGTTAAAGGAATATAATCGTTCTGTGTCAATATAAACTAGCTGATTTAAGAGGAACTACAGCAAACACTTATTAAAAAGCCACTAACCCAAGAATCCATACAAGCTGGATCTTCTACTCTTGTCTTCCAAGTTGAAGCATGAGACATAGTCTACTCTTAAAAACATTCTTCAGTAAATTTAGAAACATTAAAAAAAATCTACTTTTAAAATCAGTGGCTGTGACTTGAGCAGAAATATTTCTACAAAATCTATCTGAGATCGTCTTAGAAACCCACTCACAGAAAGGGTGCACAGACTAGTAGCCATCATATTACCTCATACTTTAGAATAAACCTCATCTACTTTAGAAAAAAGAAGCTTGGCACCACCAACATCTTCACTGGTGGCCCTACTGACAGCCACCCTTGATAATAGGATTGAAGTCCTGATTCAGATATCTGTGTAATCAATTATCTTAAAAGAAGGAAGGGATAAAAACCTGTGAAGTCAGGGAAACAGTCAAACATCTATCTCACAACCTAGGGAGTCACACTGTACATATCTTGTCTTTAAGATCTCTTTGGTTCTCACATCACTTGGTTGTTTTGGAACAGATCTATGGTGCCTATAAGGGTATGCCCCTAACAGACATAAGCCATCCTTCCCTTAATGTGTAATAATTAAATCAAGGAGATACCTGAGTTCTTAACAGTACCTATAGGATAGGAAAAGTCAAAGAAACACTCATCAATGAAAATCAACAAGAGACATATTCAGCATATCTATTGATTGTAAAAGTTTCAGAGAAAGTGTTTAAGGGGCGCTCTTGCACTTTGGTTTTGTGCAGTACTGATTGGGTGCAAGTTATAAACCATGTTCTGTGTCCTTAATTATCGAAAATCGATAGGTCATGGAACTGCTACTACAGGAGGTGATATTGACTGTTTATTGGCAAATACTGCATGGTTACACCAAACATAGAAGTTTGGAGGTATAGAGTCTGCTGTGATGTCCATAGCTTTCCTTGATATACATATAGTTGTTTATCAAATACAAACCTAGAAGCTTACAGTGAAATCTCAAGTACAATAAAAACTCTTCTTGGAAATCTCTCAACCTCAAGAAACTATGTTCAGGAATTAGGGAACATAAACTTGTTAGATAGGGACTCACTTATACTCCTGCCATGGAATTTTCTAGAGCTCCATCATAATAGATAGGTTCAGAGGATGAGCCTCTACATTTCTCCTAAGTGTTAATAGTCAAATTTTTCCCTATACTCAGAGGCTATCACTTACATGATCATTAACATTTTTTTCCATTTTGTTTTTTCTACAGGACTAAGGGGCATTTTTTGTTTTTTGTCTTTTGTTTTTGTCTTTGTTTTGTTTTTTTGTTTTTTACTCACATATCTTTCAGGAAAATTCTATCCTTTTAATTTTTAATTTGGGCTAGGAAGAAAATGCACACATAATGGACTCTTTTGTTGGTATTTTTGTTCATTTGTTTGTTTTTGTTTTTGTTTTTGTTTTTTGGGACAGAGTCTCATGTAGACCAGGCAGGCTGAATTGAAAGTGCCCTGTATCAGAGACTGACCCCAAACCTCAGTTTATCCTTCATCCTTCCTTTTCTTCCCAAGCATTGGGATGACTCACACATGCTACCATGCCCAACTCACAGGTCACTCTTTTTCTCCCTAGTGAAATAACTTAATCAATTTCATTCAGTGAATTACACCTGATTATTACCAAAACTAGAGGTTGTAGCTCAGTAGGAAAGGGCTTGGTTGTTGTGCGTGGGGTTGTGAGTTCAATTCCCAACACTGCAAAGCAAAACACAGTACAAGGAGGATGTTGTGGTGGTTTGAATATGCTCAGCCCATAGGGAGTGCACTGTTAGGAGTTGTGTCCTTGGTGCAGGAAGTGTGTCACTGTCACTGTGGTGGTGGGCTTTGAGGTATATATATATATATATATATATATATATATATATATATATATATATATATATATATATATATTCAGGTCTGGCCAGAGTCAGTGTTCTCCCAACTGCCTTCTGATCATGATGTAGAACTCTCCACTCCTTCTCCAGCACTGTGTCTGCCTGCATGCTGACATGCTTCCTGCCATGTGTATAATGGACTGAACCTCTGGAACTGTAAACCAGCCCCAATTAAACATTGTCTCATATAGGAGTTGCCTTAGTCATGGTGTCTTAACAGCAATGGAAACCCGACCTAAGACAAACATGTATCTAATTCCCTTCTAAGTGTTCTGCGACCACAGTGCGAATTGTGGATTGTAATCCGTACTTCTTTTGCCCTTTCCAACAATTCCCATGCACAGTTTAGCCTCAGAAATACCAAAGTGATGTGATTTTAGGCCAGAGGAAGGGAAATCGCTCAGGGAATGTGCCCAACCACTTGTCCTTCCCTAGTTCGTAAACTTGAACCTGTAGTGAACTTCCCAAGTTCCTCATTTCTGTATATGTAAATCATAAGAAGTAATAGTGGACAATAATGTCAATGTCATAATATTGATGTAATAAACAGGTATGAATGAAGTATGAGTGAAATGCCTTACCCACTTATTCAAATAATGGAATCTTACCACCCCTGCATTGAGAGTAAGTTACATTGTGTACTGAATAGCTAATAACTTTTTTAAGAGAACAGATTGGTAGTATTTGCTCTCTAATAATTGCAAGAAATATTTTTTCTTTTTTAAAAAGAATTATTTATTTTATTTGATGTATATAGTACACTGTTCTGCTACCTTCAGAAGAGGGTATTGGATCCCATTACAGATGGTTGTGAGTCACCATGTGGTTGCTAGGATTTGAAGTCAGGACCTCTTGAAGAGCAGTCAATGCTCTTAACTGCTGAACCTTCTTTCCAGTCCGAAAAACATTTCTTAGTAACTCATATTAACTATTAGATCTTCATGTATATGATGTGTTCTACATACTTTGTGAATGAGTGCATGAATAGGAATTTATTTCAATATTAAGGCCTGTACAGTAGAGACAGAGCAAAACTAGATTATAACATGAGTGTTAGGTTCTATCAGACCATAGTAATCTCTGAGAAGTTACTTCTCCCATCAAACAAAAACAACAATAAAAACAAAAATAAACAAACAAACAATCAAATCAGTGGTGTGTCTTACTGAGGTGTTGCTATTTACCACATACACCATAAGGGGTTAAAAGGACAGGGAGGTTCTTAGCATCACTAAGGTTAGGCCTTCATAGGGCTGGACTTTCAGGCTGGCTAACTGATCATTTGGGGCACTGGACCCATAATGTTCCAAGTTGCTTTACTCCACTGGTAGAACCATCCAGCTTCGAGAAGCACCTGGCTTATTCCCAGGACGATGCTTATGAAGCCAGTCACCATGAGTCACTCTATTGTTCTCATCCACATGAGAGACTTTGCTTCCTACAGCCATTGACAGAGCAGGATTCTGAGACACTGGGGAAGCAAATGATAGTTTTAAATGACATTGTAAGATATCAACAGCCTTGCCATTGAGCTTGGCACAGACTCTGCCCTGTGCAATTCTGATGTCTGTAGAGTGATTTCTATTCAAGTATCTATGCATAGGTCATCATAGTGCATATCTAGTACATAAGCACTAGCCCAGAAATACTAAGCAGAGGTTCTGTGTTGTATTAATGAAGAATTATCATTGTCCTTTAGAGTCTGACTTCCCAGTCTCAAGTAAGCATTGGTATGAACTAGATGAGTGGTCTTCAACAATGAGATTCTGTCTGCCTCAGTTTCTTCATATGTTGAAGTCAATGTCATGGGGCTGCTAAGTTCCCAGCAGTGCTGAGCATTAATTAAGACAAAGCATCTGATGTGGACTGCTCAGAGACTACCTGTTACCATGCTCACTTCAGGGTCTTTCCCAGTCTGCGCTGTTTTAAAAATGGAATCTGAGAACACATTGGATGAAAAGTCCACAAAATAACTAAACCAAAGTGGATGTGCAATAACTGTTAATATCCCTTAAGCTGCACCTTCTGTGTACAATGCTGACAGTTCTTGTTTGATTGTGACAGTTGTGAGAATAGGCTCAACCAGGTGCTTGAGACTTATTATCATACTTAAAACCATAACCCTCTACCAGAAAGTACCTCTAGGGTGCTATCACACTCATAAAGAGGGGCCCTCAACTGTCCTGTGACAAATCAAAACCACTTTCATAAAACAGGAATAGAAATCGGGAGAAAATTAGAAGTCTATCAAACTACTTAGAATCTTCATTTGTTGCTGGAAAATGTGAGTCAAGTGAACCCTTTGTATCACACACGTCCTGATATCACTGATTTCTGTGAACATCCTGGAATTTCCCCTGTAAGTTCATTATCAGTCATTCCTATGTCAATAAAACCTAAAGCCTACTATCTCATAGATAATGGATATCACCTTTCACAATTTTAAATTTTCTCTCTGCTTGCTGCATTGAATGGGTTTAATAGAGCAGGCTTTTTCCAGAAAGATGGAAAAGGTGATCAAAGTTTTGTTTGGAATGTGCAAAGGGAATATCCCATTTGTTCTTACAAATGTTAAATTATGCTTGAAAAAATCTAGACGAATGTATTAGTTAGAAAACAAGCTCTAAGTATTCATTCAAAAGGAACCCAATAGCTGAAATATTATTCTTTGTTTCCACACTCCACAGACCTCCATGCTTCAGTTTATGTAAGTCGGCAGTCAGCCTATACATTAATTAAATAAAATTTTACTCAACCTTGTCCCTGAGTTATTCAATGTCTGTACACTTTTGCAAACTACCATGCCTAATGATTTTTAATATCATTTTTAGTGTGTGAGGCTGCCATAAGAATTCAATAAAATAATAAACAGAAAGTTTCTTGACATGACAGGTCTTTACTAGAAAACTAGTCTGTTACCTGTAGTCATTTTAAGGACATAATGGAGAACTTCCCTATACCTATTACTATTCAAAACAATCTCCACAATCCAAAACCTTAATTGAGCCTGTATCCCTCTAGGTTTTGCCACTGACATTGTGCAGAATGAGCAGATGCCTTTGCCTGCATTGGTTGGCAGCAAACAGAACAGGTCTCAGGATATTTGGAAACAGAGACAGTGTTGGGAATGAATTGATATGCGTAGGGAAGTTTGAGAGGAAGGCTGGAGCGGAGTCTGAAGAAAGACTTGATGTGTGTAGGGACTACTGAAATCGAGGGGTACTAATGAAATGATAAAGTTAATAAACTTAGCTCCCTCTTTTTAAACAACAATTAAAAGAATTTCTTAGGGAGTCCCGTGGCTATTCTAACCAAAGCTGTGTCATTCCCTAGCCACTGAGTTGTCTTGTAACTGTTGACTTTGTACAATAAGTAAAAATGGCTCTGTAAACCTCAAGCCTTCTGACCTGTGAAAAAGATTTAATTATTCTCATTAATACTAATTGTCCAAACAAACAGACAAACAAACAAAAACAGAGCAAGGTCTCCCATTGGCTGGGACTACTGCCTGCCGTTCAATCAAGTGTGCACACAAGTCGCACTTGAGGTTCTATAATTGGTCCAGCATTGGTCAGTTGCTGAGATGAGATTGGAGAAAAGAGACAATTACTAGTGGTTGATAAATTCACTGGAGCCGCACTGTCAGGAACATCTACAGGATGGAGCTTCTACTGTAGGCTTAAACCTATATGTGGTTTCTCAGGTCCAGCTATGGGTAGCTATGTCTTTATGTCTCAGGTCACTGTGGGGGCAGCCACTTTCCTCACCCCATTTTTGGGCTGTAGTGGTCAAGACAAAAAGTCCTTGTCTTAGTCAGGGTTTGTATTCCTGAGCAAAACATCATGACCGAGAAGCAAGTTGGGGAGGAAAGGGTTTATTCGCTTACACTTCCACATTGCTGTTCATCACCAAAGGAAGTTAGGACAGGAACTCACACAGGGCAGGAACCTGGAGGCAGGAGCTGATGCTAAGGCTGTGGAGGAATGCTACTTCCTGGATTGCTCAGCTTGCTTTCTTACAGAAGCCCAGGGATGGCACCACCCACAGTGGACTGGGCCCTCCCTCATTGATCACTAATTGAGAAAATGCCTTACAGCTGAATCTCATGGAGACATTTCCTCAAAGGAGTCTCCTTTCTCTGTGATCATTTTAGCTTGTGTCAAGTTGACACACAAAACCAGCCAGTGCAGCCCTCCTGATCAGCATGCTCTTAGGCATGGCTGCACCCCAGCTGAGTGCCCTCTGGGGAATCATTAAGGGGATTTTGACAAGACACCTCAAGTCTCTTTACTAAGATACTTTTGTGGGGGTGGCACAAACCACAGATATGTCACTTGGACCTGGTGTTCAATACTTTCCATCCACTCTTAGCCCTTTCTCATGGTTCCTCCCTGTTTTCCATCCTCACCTGGGCTTAGGTCCATACAACTGCATTGTCTTTTATCTCCGGGCTCCCATGACAAAGAAATTATTTCTCCAGCTGTGCTGATTCACCTGATATTTCACTGGGGCAATTCCATGGGAGGACAATAGAATTGAAGGGATTTTTCTCTTGGACTTAGCCTCCAACTTATACAGTAGCTGCAGGTGATTAAAGATTTCCCAGTATTTTCATTTTGGCTTTCTGTTTTAATCGGATACTCCCAACACCTGGCAGCTCTCCAGCCATCTGAGCTCCAGAAAGACTGACAATGTGAGGCGGGTGGTCCTTAAGCACAGTGGCATTATTAAGAATCAAAAGACTGAAGGTCCAAGAGGACATTTTTGGGAGGATGCTGAAGTGTCCCTTAGAACATTTTCGAGGAGTGTAGTCTGTTAGTTTGCAGTCTGTGAGGTTATCTTGGGGCCTTTCATGAATAGGTCTCCAGAAACGTCAATGTGATTTCTAGGGCATGACTTTAGCCCTGGAAGTGGATCTCAAAAAGCCACTGGGTCTTCTTAGAAGTTTCTAGTTAGTTGTGCATAAAAATGTGCTAGTTCTTAGGAAAACCTCCTGCACTTCCTTTGAGAACCTGCCACTCATCCGACCTCAACTAGAGGGTCAGACGGAGATCTCACAGAGGGACCTGGAGAAAGTTAAAAAAGCAGCTTCCTAGTATAGCTGTAGGCCCTTGGGCAGTGGGGGAAATATGGTCAGAGTTGTTCCTATGAGCCGAACAAATCTGAGAGTGGCCAAGGCCCCAATTAACACCCTACAGTTCAGCAAGTTATGGAAACTTCAGAGAGGATCTGAGGAGAGTTAAACAAAATGTAGGAAAAGGAAGGAGAAAGGGAAAGCCTTACCCTTCGGGGCCACTGTCCCCAACAATTCCAAAGACAATGAGCATTTTATGCAATGATCTCCACTGGAGGCAATTTTGCTACAGTCAGTGAAGGAGCAAGAGAAACTGAGACATTTGGATTAAATCTTCCTGGGTAGATTTCCTTGGCTCCAAACCCAACAGTAATATTTGAGGACTAACTGTAGGTTTGAAGACAGCTTATGTAGCTGCTGGAATGTGGAGTGAGGGGTAAGAGAATGTTAGCTTAGAACAAATTCTCGAAAGATTGTGCGGCCCAGAGTAAGGCCCATTTCCTCTGTAAGGTTTCCCCTCCACAGGCTCCCTTGTGGCATCTCTATGGGCTGATTTGTGTCAAGTTGGTGGAAGGTGCTCAGGGATTGGGGGATTCAAGTACCAGATGATTGGACTTCTTAAGCAAACCCTACTGTATATGTTCATAGTTCACAGGGACATTTATTAGGATTTTAATTCCAAAGAATTAAGAGTAGTAGGCTTTCATTGACCCCTATATTCGTGTTTCTGACATTTATACTGTTTGAACTAGACTAATTTTCTCAAAATATGTCATCTATAAAAATATAAATGGTATTTGAGCATATATGCAGACAGGTGATTTTTACTGAGCAGACTACATTCACGGAGCTGTCAAATCTGTCAAGTGTCTATCTGGGCGTCATGATTTACCTTTGTAGTTCCTGAATTGAGGTAAATATTTGAAGGGGACACTAGAACTCTAAAATATAATTTCTCATCTTAAGGAGCTCAGTTCACTTGAGGGTGACAAGAAGTAACATGTATGGAGATAGAAACAGAGGAAGCTATAATTGCCAGCTAATGTGGGTGATTAAGATTGTTAAGGTTGTGGGAATCCAAATGGGGCGAAACGAAGAAGCAGAGGAATATGATAGGAAGTCTGCCTGTGCCTTGGGTCTCTGACACCTAGCTCTCCTCTTTCCCTCCTACTGATTTTCCTTTGGGATGCCATCTCTCAGCATACAAATTTTGACATTATTTTTTCTCCTCTCTACCTCCCCTGACCCATATAAAAGAATTATGGAAGTCTTCATATCTCTACCCCCTCTTATACAACTTCAACTTATCTGCCTCCAACTGTCTCTGTTCATATCTTATGATACTGAGTGACATTACTTTCTTTGATCACCTGTTTTCTTTTCTTTTCTTTCTTTCTCTTTCTTTCTTTCTTTCTTTCTTTCTTTCTTTCTTTCTTTCTTTCTTTCTTTCTTTCTTTCTTTCTTTCTTTCTGTGTGTGTGTGTTAAAAGGAATGGATAGTGTTAAGCATGTGCCTACAAGAGCCAGTCTGCTTTGTTTAAACTTTGGGTCCCCTAATTCCTAACGGTGAGAAAGATGACATCTCTTTTTCATAAATGTATTTTTCTAGATCATAAAATGAAGCATTAACAACAGAAGCTATCTTGCTGTTTGCTACAGAGATTTATTTCAAAATGCCAACAAATGCTGAGACTGTGCCGAGTAGAGAGCGGACGCTTAGCTGCTCTTCATACCATCCGTTCCTTCCAATTGGATTCGCATTTCTTCCTCTCCACGCACTTCATCTAACAGTGGCTTCGGGGAGCTTGGGGCAGACTCTCCTGGTTGTCCGTGTTGTTTTAGATGTTTCAATTTGTCCTCCAGCTGAAATGATAATGTCGGTGCTTGTGTGTTACTGTTTGGTCAGTATTTCCCTTCAGGACGTCGTAGGTATTCTACCATTGGGTTCAGCATTTGTCGTTGCTTTTAGAAAATTTACAGTCTCACTTATATTCCCTTTCAAGTCATCTATATCTTTTCCTTCTGATAGTTTTTGGGTGAGCTAAATTCTTATTTTACAACATTTCTAGTTGTCAGTTCGTTGTTATGTATCTTGTTTGGGATTTGGAGACACTTGAGTTTAGTCTAATTTTGAAAAGTCTGTTTGATTAATCAATTCTCTGCCATTCTTATAGTTTTTGATTGAAGGAAGTCTTATTGGACACTTGTGAGGCATTTGGTCCTTTCTTGCCTCTGTTTCAGTTTGTTGTTTTTTTGTCTCTTTCCTTGGCTGGATTCTGAGTTAATAATGTGTGTTTATGCTTACTTAAGTAATTCTAATACAGGTCTAGTTTTTATATGGGATTTTATTTCATTACACGCACACACACACGCACACACAAACACAGGTGCCTATACCCACACATACACACATATGTATATTTTTGTCATTTTCATATGTTTTAATTTAGTTCCTATTTCTGTTTTATTTGCTACTATTCTTTAAAACTGCATATTGTATTGTCACATGTCTTTAATCGCTAGAGCTACATATTTTAGATCACCAATTTCTCTTTTTATGCTTGTACATGAGCTGCACTAAACTCATGAAAACATGTGTGTGTGTTTGTATGAGTTCAGTACAACATGTGTGTAGGTGTCCACAGAGTTAGGAGGTATCAGATCCCCAGGAGCTGAAGTTATAATAGGTTATAAACTGCCTAACGTATGGGTGTTGGGAACTCAACCCAGATACTCTGCAAGAGCCCTAAGAATTCTTACCTCCCAAGCCCCTAACTTCTCATTCAATACTTGCTTTGAAGGGTTAGTTTGCAGGTTATTTTGAGTGAATTTTTTATTCATCACCTCCTTTCTCTCCCTCTTTAATTATTTCCGTTGCCAGCAGCTTTCCCAGCTCCCCTTCCTACTTGCCTGTATAAAATCAATTCTTGTAACTACGCCATAGAATACCCAGGCTCTTTGACTTCCATATTAACTACAACTTGAAACCAGAGTGGTGTGGCTAAACAGCTACATTTTTACCTGCAATGTTTTTCTTTCTCATGGGTATTTTTTCTTTCATCTTTGAGCTTCTGTGAAATTCTCTACAGTTCTATTCAAAATAAGATATATCTATAGTCTATATCTATATCTATATCATATCGTCTATCTGTATCTATCTATCTATCTATCTATCTATCTATCTATACATATATACATATATATATATATATATTTAAGAGCAAATTATAATACACACCTTAAATCCCAGTGAATCCCCATTGCTGTCACAGTATAATACTTTAGAATGACTTACAGATTACTTTATTCTGAGCTCTTGCCACCTGCACCAACTCTATCCCTCACCATCTTCCTACTTAATGTCCAACTTGCCAAAGAGAACGTGAAATCCTCTAAATATGTTGTGATGTCTAAGAATCCCCCTGCCTTTCCATTCTCTCCTGATTACATACTGTTCTCTGATTCCGCCCTCACTTTCTACCTAGTTGATAAGGCACCCATGTGTCCCAACTTTATCCTTCCCCCCTTTTCCTTCTCACCGAAGACAATCAGTGGCCCTAAGACCTTAACTTCATCGTTAGCATGGATTCTCAGAAGCCTCCCCATCGTACTTTGAGCTTGTTGAAGTCCAAGCTATTTCTATTAACCTGGATTCAGTTTTATGTCAGCCTCAGAGCAAGAGCTCAGTACTGGCTACACTACTGAGTGCATGAGTAGACGCGAGTCAGAGGCCTACTGAGTAGGTAGCACCTGCTACAGAAAGGGTAAGGAAGGATAGAGGCCGGAGGAGTCTGAGGAAGACTCTTGCAGCACAATCATGAGATTCTTTTTGAGCTGCCAGATGTAGGTGACCTAAGCAACCATGTGGAGCCACACGTATACAGAAGAATCTCCCAGCATCCCCTGAGAATTAACACCATTGCTGGCTCCGCAACGAATTTTGGGACTTGAACATAAACGATTCAAGACTTCACCCCTGTGGGGTTTGGAGCCTCGCAGGAGCTACAGGTGAGCAGACCAGCGAGACTAATAAAACTTGGTGAAATGCATCGTGGGTGAGTGAGCTCGAGGCCAGAGAAAACACATGGGGGAAAAATTAGCAACCGCTTAGTGCTATCGGTGAAGACATCATGGAGGAAGGGTTGAACTTCCAAGGAGAAGAAGAAATTTAGGCAGCCATATTAGAGGTGAGAGCAGCGTGAGGAAGAATAGATGAGATTAATATGCTAAAGAGTGTGGTTCAGGCTATTCCAGTATTATATTCTAGTATTATATTGAACACCATGGGACACAAGAAATCGCACATTCCTACCCTTAGTGACTGAAACGCTGGGTCACCGGCAGAATTCCTCGACTGGCTGTGTCGCCCTGTGATGGATCCCCAGAGCTCACTGGTCATTCAGGACAGGTTTCTGAGCTGCAGTGTCCTCATCTGCAACGATGATGCCATTCACAGACATCCATGCAGGGGCAAGCAAATTACTCCATAGTTGTAAGAGGATTTTGTAAACTCTGAGGTTCTTACTCCTTTTGATGCACGCAGACAGACCTTTACCTTTAACTGAGGTGCCTGAAGATTTCAACAGTCCTGTACATTAAAAATCTAAAACAACCTAAAAGGAAAATTAGTGCAAACACAAAAGTCCTATAGAGAGGAAAATTTCCTACTCTTCCAGCGTGCTCTGGTGTTCACCAGCACTGACATTGCTTCAAGGTTGCATTCAGTAGCTTCTGAGTTCAGAACACTCAGAAGTTCCAAAGATGAACTTTCTACTCCCCAAGTCTATTGTGCCACAAGGGGGTAGGGAAGCTCTGTCTAAAGTTTTCACTGTGTCCTTTTCCTAACCAAGGCTCTTGGCATTAATAATAATAATAATAATAATAATAATAATAATAATAATAATAATAATAATGAAATCACTTTGGATTTTACTAGATATTGAATTTAATAAATGCAGCATCTACTCTTCTGCTATCATTTTTTTTCCTTATAATTAACACCTGTTCTGAGCCTTCAGGAACTATACTAAAGGCCAAAGTATTGAAGGGCTGTCTTTCTAATGATCAGCGGGATAGTTCTAGAGGGCTGGAGAGAGTGACCCTGGGGTTGAAAGATTCAGTTACAAAGGCTACCTTTCATTAATCTGAACAGACAGCCACAGGGCACTGTAAATTGTTCGCAACTGGATTTTATCGCGGTAAGTCCCTTTCGATGTACACCCATTGAGAAGAATTTTTTGGGGGGGTGGGGTGGGCGGGAGGCAGGAGACATTTAAAAATCTTCTTCTCACTGTGCACTTCTCCAAGATAAAACCAAAATGACTAGATGAAAGGGAACCAGCTAATCCTTTAAAGCATGCATTAAGAAACTGTTCCCAGTGTGCGTGCCTCTGAAGCAACACTTCTTTTACAAATCCGACCGGTCGAAGCACGCAGTAAAAGGTGATGACATCATTTCTGGATAAGGTGTCCTTCCTCAGCGCTGAGGTTGTCCAGAGCACGGATCTGTGGTGGTACTCGGAGGGGTATAGAAAAACACAGCTGTGGCACTGGGGGATGCCTTTCAAGACCCACAGACCAAGTCGGTTGTTTACCTTCTATGTATAGAACTAATACACCCCACCTGCTCTGGGTCGGCCGCGACACACCATTGTCTTCTATGCTCCTGACAGTCTGCATGCCCAGCACCCACTGTTTATTTTTCTTCAGCCTTTGGTACTAACTAACCTCTCTGTCCCCAGGAAGCAGACAGCTTCGTGTTTCTGGCGATCTTTCACAGGGATCTTTAGTATTGCCATTTTTATGTGCTTAAAGAATCAAAACAAGGCTTTGTATGCATGATGACTTTGGGGACTGAGTCAAGTTGTCACAGAGATTTCCCCTCTCCCCTTGGTGGGGCTCAGGCACTCTGGGTGATCCGTCTGCAATAAGTGACAGATTCTGTTCCCTGGAATGGGAAGAGCTGGGTTAGAGGAGCCCAGAGCCAGTACGATAGCAGGGCAGGTGCTCCGGTCAGACTCCCGCTCCGCCAGGAAACGCTCTGGAATGCATGACCAATTTGGTTTCAGGACAGAATACTCCCTTTAATGGACAGAAAACACTAACCTTTTCTTTTTCCCTTTTCCTTCCCTCATCCCCCAACCTACTGACCCCCAGTTTCAACAAGCCCCCTTTTCATTTTAACCCTTTCAAAGGAGAAAGGCCAGCTCCAATCCGCACACCCTCTTCCTTGTATATATATTGCTCTTGTAACAATCTGGGATGTGGAATGAAACTTCACTGGCCAGGAAAACAAATGGTACTCCTGACTGAGAAGCACTGTGGGCTCATGGGCCATTTTCTTCTAAAGTCTCATTTTAAAATACCTCTAAGAAGCATATTCTCAGCGAAGGGGCTAGTGAAATTCCTGTGAATCAGAAGGATTCTAGAAAGAAAGAAATATGCTATTAAATAGGAAAGATCAACACCTCATTTAAAATGCACAATAGCCCTTTGGAGACCCTGTAGCATTAATATGAAAAATTTAAAATCCCACCTTGAGCATCTAGTCCAGAAAAAGCTGGAAGTCAGGAAACATAATCCAAAGCATTTTGAGTTTTTAAAAACTCACTTTAAATAAGCCTCTTAGTTTGGTGACATTTCACAATAATGAAATGAAACAAAATAGTAAATACTAATGTCATCATCTTTTCAGTAGGTGTTGTTTAAATGCATGTCCAGACGACAATGATAAACAATACTAGGATGTTTTTCTGCACACAAATAGGATAGCTAGAACTTGGTATAGTTTGCTAGTACTCCTAAGTTGTCTACCGCTGACACTGTTGGCTGCCCGCAGCAGGGTTTAAGCCCACTTTGTGGTTTGTTTTCCATGGAACAGGATTCAGAAGGTAGTAAAGGGGAGTAATACATATCAGCAGGCACAGGGTTTCCCTTCTAAGCATTGTTGCAGCTTATCTTTGAAGTTAAACTCATTTATCATGGGGAGAGTAGATTCCCAAAAGTACAGCAATGAGCCCAAGGCAGTGGCTGGTGTAAAAAATAAAACAAAACAAAACAAAACAAACAAACAAACAAAAACCATTCACTATTGCACTGATAAACCTGAAAACAAATGAGTTTTATTTATAGAGAATGGTATATATATAAATATATATATATATATGGTATATATGGTATATATATATGGTATATATATATATATATATATATATATTAAATGAGCCCAAAAGTACAACTTCAGAGAGTGTCTCCCACTATCATACTATGCCTCCTTCGTTCAGTTTGCAACAGTCCTTCCTGGGAGAACAGTGGTCTGAGTTTTAAAGAGGGACTCCTAAAGGATAATTTCATTTGCAACGTGGTATCTTGAGAAAAAATAATGAAAGGAAATACAGTAAGTCAGTCTATATGCGTAGATGAGAAGCGAAGACTATGAGAGGTCCATCAAGGCTCCTTCGAGGATATATTGAAGATTGTACATCCAGGAGAACATGTTGCCCATGTGTGCATAGTGTCCTGGCATTTATGTGTACACGTTTGTTTCTCTGTGGCATCAGCTTTAAGCCTGCTCCTTCAAAGAAAGAAGATGTTTGTATATTAGTGTACTAGTACAAAAAATTTTAAAAAAATGAACTCTTTACATTTTAAAGAATAAAATAAAATAATGAAATTAAAGGTTGCTTAAATCAGAGGCAATTAAAACGCACACATTTCTTTTTCTAGAATCTGCAGTTGTATTCAAAGTTAGCAATACAATGCCTGCCTGTAGGATAAATAATTTAATAGGTTTTGTGATTTGGTACTAAAAACAAAACAAAATCCTACAGCTGTAGCCTCATTTTTCTCCACACTCAAACTGTTCCTTCCTTAAATTGCATATTTTATACATTTTTTAAAAGAATACAGAGTAGGTTCTGCATCTTTGAAAAACCAATTTCCTTCATAATAGGTAATTGCACGTAATTAGAGGAGTTTCAGAAATTGAAACAAGAAAAAAAACAAATAAGACTTCTTCCCACCCAGGTCTTTCTTTTCCCCCTTAAAGATTGGAAATAAATCACCACTGGATACTTTGTGCTTTTGCTCTCTGTGACAACAAATGATATATTCTGAGAATAGCAAGGGAAAGCACCCTAATGCCTCTGGTACCTAGTCTGTTAGCATTACTTTTATATTTGCTTGAGCAAATACAAGAATAGGTTTTTATAAATTTGTTTCACTTTTACATACTTTTTCCTAAGATTTATTTATTATATATAAGTGTACTATAACTGTCTTCAGACATACCATAAGAGGGCATCATATCCCACTACATATGGCTCTGAGCTATCATGTGGTTTCTGGGATTTGAACTCAGGACCTCTGGAAGAGCAGCCAGTGCTCTTAACCACTGAGCTATCTCTCTAGCTCACTTTCATATATTTTTGACAAGCATCAGAATGAAAGGAAATATGGTCGGGTGAGGAATCTTCTATAGCGTGGGCTGTGTTTTAATTTTTTTTTTTTTTTACTGGTTTCTGCTTCCACTAAAATGAGTCTTGACAATCATTTTCTCTCAGAATGAAGCAAGGACCACAAGAATATCCAGCCACTGTGACCAGAGAAAACTTTCCAAGGAGGGGATAAGAGAAGGGTGTGAGCAGAGAGAAGAGAGGGAACACATTTCTAACTCAGCATTTCTTTAGGGCTGCGTTGATTAATCTGGGCTTGAGCCCCACAGAAAAGTAAGGTTTTGCTTTGGAAACTGAGAGTTTTATGGCTGGAAAGCAAGGCTGTGATGGGTGTTTCTCCTGGGTATAGTGAGTTGATGGCTTGCTTTCATTTATCTGTCAGTCAGTCAGTCAGTCAGTCAGTCAGTCAGTCAGTCAGTCAGTCTGTCTGTCTGTCTGTCTGCCTGTCTGTTCATTTTTCCTAAGCAGGGCATTGCAGATTACTGATTGAGAGTGTTTCACACTTTCTACCTGTCTTTCCTATTTCTACAAGCATGAACTCGAACTCATCCCGTTGACTGGGTAAACAAATCTAGATGGTTTGGTCTCTTAGCCTACATAGGAGCTCTCGGGGTCACATGAAAATTGGCTGTTTTTCAAATCCTAGTGGAGACTATCAGGGTAGGTAGTCAGCTTCCTGATCAGAGAATGGGACGGTTGCTCCCTAAAAGGTGCAAGTTTCACGCTCAATTTAAGGTTATTTCTTTTTCTTCTGTAACTCTGGCCACCACCGTAGCACTCGAATGAAAAATGTACAACACGGGGTGTGTTGGTTTTCTCTTTATTCTCATGCTTGACAACTATTGTAATTTAAATAGATGTATGATGTGAAATTCATTACTGAAGTCACAACTTTGCTTAGGGAAGCTAGGATACACTGTGGCTACCGAAAATACACATTCATGTATTTTCCTGGGGATAAAAGCAAAGAAACAGCTTATAAGTGAGCTCATGAGTGTCATGGTCAGAGTTTGTGGTCCTCGTTGACAGATACATTGATTTCACCATCAAAAATGAGGGCAGAGCAGGAAGGGAAGTATCGTGATGGTTTCAGCAGTTTCTACTACAGGAAGCTTCCAGGATCAAAATGCGAGAGACAACTGAGTATGATTTCTTCTATTGTGCTGATGGGAATGGCAGCTCAGATTCTACCAGGCCAGAGCTGAAACAGAAAATCAGCACTTGAAGAAGGTGGGGAAGGAAGAAAGAAAACTGCCTCGCATTTGAACACTCTATATAACTACCACAAATAAATGACTTCAAACATGTCACAGTTATGATGAAAGAAAGCCTATCATCACAAGTTGGGAGGTTGAGAGAGGAGGGTCAGGAGTTCAAGGCTAGCCTGGAATACAGAGTTGGCTGCTATCTAAAGTGTCCATGGAAGGACCTTGAACGTCACATCTCTCAACTTCAGTAGGCAGCTACTAATAAGTGACATTCTGCCACTTATATGAAAACTCCCACACTGTTCTACGAAGTCTATGTGAAGCCTTGTTCATAACTTGAGAATTTTCCCACCAGGTGTTTCCTTCAGTCACTGCTCTAAACTTTGCTTCCATATCCCCTCCTATGGATTTTCCCCCTTTTAAGAAGGAGTGGAAGCATCCACATTTTGGTCATCCTTCTTGTTGAGCTTCCTATGATCTGTGGATTGCATCTTGGGTAGTCGAGCTTTTGGGCTAGTATCCAACTATCAATGAGTACATACCAAGTGTTTTTCTTTGATTGGGCTACCTGACTGAAATGCCTACATTCTACTATGCTGTGAGGTTTTGAATCATATCTCACCAATTCTTTTAAAACCATCCTTTAAAAAAAAAGAACTTTAAAAGGTTTTATAAAGGATTTTATTACACATTTATTTACTCATTTTATAACTGGGGATCGCATATATCACAATTGCCTATTACAATTTTACTCTTTATTTTATGCACATGTATGTGGCCGCACACATAGATAACATCCTATCACATTTTCATTCTTTATTTTATGCGCATATGTATGGACACACATGTCATGGCACAGCTTGTTGGATTTGGATTTCTCTTTCATATGGGTCCCCGGGATTGAAATCTGGTCTTTCGGTGGGGCATGGCCTCTCTCCAGCCTGAAGTACTATAGGATGGTGGAACTGAATGAAGAGGGGCAGGTAAAATTTTTCACACCAATAAAATGATGAAAAAATAAAAATTATTTAGGTTCAAATTCTTAATGACTCCAAGGTGCTATGGTATCATACTTTACCAAGGCCATGATTTTGAATGTAGACACATATGTTATAAACTGCACATGCCATCAAACTACGGAGTCCACACAATATGCCTGATATAACCTCGATTGAGATTGGACGCAATTATGTACTATTTTACCATACACAGAAAGTTGATTGTTTTTTATAAAAACATGATAAGTTTAACTATAGAAAACGGATTCTTAGTATTTTTCTACCCTTATTCTTCAGCATAAAAATATCAAATTATTACATGTTTGGATTATATTATATGAGAATATCGAAAATTACCATTTAAAACATTGACTTGAATTTAATGGAAAAAAAAAAAACAGTAAACTTTGACTTGAAATTGGGACAGAATTTCTAACAGTTTCTGAAATTTTCCTAAACATACTTCTCCCATTTTGTGGCATGTTAGGAGTGTTCTCAGGTTCAATGAACTAAAAGTATTAATTTCAATTCTGAAACAGCTTCAAACTGCTATGCATCATGCAATATAACTGTTCTGTCAAAATTTAATTGTTTTAAAGAGTTTTTGAATTTATGTATATTCGTTTGTGTCTTTTTCCATGCCTATGTCAATGTCTGTTTATGGGAGGGAATTTGGGTGCCTGTGGATGCCTGTGGTGTTAGATGACCCTGCATTTGGAGTTAGAAGGAGTAGTGAAAATATAAATAAGTAACGTTCTTTGATTTAGCATGTGTCCTTGCAACTATTTCATTGTTGTCATGTCCTCTCCCTCTCCTCCTTCCCCCTCCTCCCCTCTCCCTCCTCCTCTCCCCCCCTCCTCCTCCTCCTTCTCCTCCTCCTCCTCCTAGTTGTATATGTGTGGACATTTCACCTGCCTGCATGTCTGGGTACAAATTTGTCCTTGGTGCCCACAGGGTCTAAAAGAAAGCATCAGGTTTCCTGAAAATGGAGTTACAAACGTCTGTAAACATCCATCTGGATTCCAGGAGTCAGACTTAGGTCCTCTATAAGAGTATATAATGCTCTTGCGCATTGAGCCATCTCTACAGTACAGTCCTTACAATTGCTTCTAGCTTAAAATTTACACACACACACACACACACACACACACACACACCCCCACCACCACCACCACCACCACTACCACTTCCACAACTACCATCATAAAATTGTAGCTATTGGGCATGGTAAAGTTATTCATATATTTTCTTAAACACCATGCAATATTTTATATAACCTGAGACCTTATCAATGAGTGTTGGAATGTTAAGTATCCGAAGGAAAGTTCAGCAAATTAGCTAATGTTGTCCTAGGAGTTTGCTTTGTAAATGAAGCTTATACAGGCACAACAGGCAATCAGTGCATTGTCTCTGGCTGTTTTCATAGTACTGTAGCAGATGATGGTTAAGACAGAGATCCTAAGGCGTGCATTTATTACTTGGCTCATTACAAAAAATTACTCCTGACTTAGAGGGTGACTGCTATTCTCCATTCGTGAACTTCAACTCACACCCTGTGAGTCCTGAACTCTCACCACTTCACCACTCACAGAATTATTGTAACTATCTTGATGGGGCCACGATCAGCAGTAAGGTCGTATAGGATCCCAAGGAAACTCTCTTTGGTTTGGTGGTTTTGTTTGCCTATTTTGAGAACAAATTTCATTATGTACTTCAGGATGGTCTCAAATGAACTATAAAGTCTCTGCTAGCCTTCAACTTGAGAACCTCCTGCCTGAATAAATACAGAATTATAGGCATACACCACTGTACCGGCTGTACCATAGACTCTCGAGTGAAAGAGAAGGCGTGGTTATTACATGCTTCTCAGCCTGCTTGAACGTTATGCATCCTGATCTCTCACTCTTTTCAGACAGCTGACAGGAAAAATCTAATTGCCTCGAATTTAATTCCATGTCTTGACGTTTGTGCTGTCAGATGTCAGTATATAAATCATTGTAACAGTGAATAACAGATATTTCTTTTTGACCCCTTAGCTCAAATATAGAAAATTCTGGGAGATGTAACAAAGGTCAGATGGAGAACAGAAATGAAGAAATTAAGCCTTCATGAATGTTACGTGTTATCTTACCGAAATCTTTTTCCTCCTCAAAATGATACTTATTGTACTCAAGTTTCTTCCGTGTGATATGAGAAAATCTCAAAACAAAGTTAAACCACATACTGTGTTTGTTATTCTAGACGGTAGCTTGTGGTTGATGTACCACAGGTAAAGCATGTACGCATCCTTGGTGGAAGCAGATATAGGTGTTTATAATATGTGGATTAAAGTCATGCATTAAGATTAATATCTTTGCTCTCATAAAATTTTGAACTATAATACATTATTGTGTCTCAACAAAGGAAGACATAGGACAAAAAATAGATGGAGGTTGCTACTAACATTCAACATATGCTGTCTATATTATCAGGAAGGATTACAATTAAAAATACATGCATTGTGGTATGTGAATAAAACCACCTGAATATAAGATTCAGATTCAGGGCTTCATCTTCAGTACTGGCTATAACCCTGCGATCCTGTGACCAGTACTCATGGTATATAACTCTCCTATTCTTCAGTTGGAGGTGTTAAGAGTAGTCGAAGTGGTTTTTAAAAGGAGGAAAGAAAGAACATAAAATAGGGGTTGGATCTTTACCAATCCTACATCTGATAGAGGGTTAATATCCAAAATATACAAAGAACTCAAGAAGTTATACTCCAGAGAGCCAAACAACCCTATTAAAAATGGGGTACAGAGCTAAATAAAACATTCTCAGTTGAGGATTATCGAATGGCCAAAAAGCACCTAAAGAAATGTTCAACAGCCTTCGTCATCAGGGAAATGCAACTCAAAGCAACCCTGAGATTCCACCTCACACCAGTCAGAATGGCTAAGATAAAAATCTCAGGTGACAGCAGATGCTGGCAAGGATGTGGAGAAAGAGGAACACTCCTCCATTGTTGGTGGGACTGCAAACTGGTACAACCACTCTGGAAATCAGTCTGGAGGCTTCTCAGAAAATTGGACATTGCACTACCTGAGGACCCAGCTATACCTCTACTGGGCATATACCCAAAAGATGCTCCAACATACAACAAAGACACATAATTCACTATGTTCATAGCAGCCTTATTTATAATAGCTAGAAGCTGGAAAGAACCCAGATGCCCTTTAACAGAGAAATGGATTCAAAATATGTGGTACATCTACACAATGGAGTACTACTCAGCTATCAAAAACAATGACTTCATGAAATTCATAGGCAAACGAAATGAACTAGAAAATATCATCCTGAGTCAGGTATCCCAATCAAAGAGAAACACACTTGGTATGCACTTATTGATAATTGGATACTAGCCCAAAAGCTCGAACTACCCAAGATGCAATCTACAGATCATAGGAAGCTCAACAAGAAGGATGACCAAAATGTGGATGTTCCCACTCCTTCTTCAAAGGGGGAAAATCCATAGGAGGGGATATGGAAGCAAAGTTTAGAGCAGTAACTGAAGGAATGGCCATTCAGAGCCTTCCCCACATGTGGCCCATATATATATATATATATATATATATATATATATATATATATATATATATATTCACCAAAACTAGATAAGATTGATGAAGCTAAAAAATGCATGCTGAAAGGGACCAGATATAGATCTCTCCTGAGAGACACATCCAGAGCATGTCCAATACAGAGGTGAATGCTAGCAGCAAACCACTAAACTGAGAACAGGACCCCCTTGGAGGGAATTAGAGGAAGGACTGAAAGAGTTGAAGGAGCATGCAACCCCACAAGAAAAACAAAGCCAACCAACCAGAGCTTCCAGGGACTAAACCACTACCAAAAGACTATACATGGACAGACCCACGGCTCCAACTGCATATGTAGCAAAGAATAGCCTTGTTGGGGCACCAGTGGAAGGGGAAGCCCTTGCTCCTCCCAAGGTTGAACCCCCAGTACAGGGGAATATGGGGGCAGTAAGGGGGATGGATGGGGGGAATACTCGTATAGGGGAGGGGGAGGGGAGGGGGGCTTGTTGACAGGAAACCAGAAAAGGGAATAATATTTGAAATAAGTAAATAATATATATATATATATATATATATATATATATATATATATATATGGGGTTGGATAATCCAAACCCAGATATATGCTCGTAGGTTTGAGTGGCACTTGAGTGCTTATACCCCAGACAAACCTACAGACCTTGGCAATACCTTCCATGTTCAGCATCAACATTTATTGTCAGCTGAGTACACTTTAATGTTATGGCATCAAACCTTGTAAAGTTGCTATTCATACTAAATATGCATGTGTCTTTTTTTCTGATATTGATTTAAAAGGAATATACTGTTCTGGAGATGACACCAGCACTATTTTCTATGTTGGTTCTTCAAGATAAATATTTCAGTTTGGAGAAGGAAGAAATGTATTCCAACACATTGAAGCATGGTGAAACACAGAGGACTCAAATTCCTTCTGTTTCTGATTATAGGTAAAACAAAAGCATAGGAAATAATCTTTAGAATTACTGGGAAAGAAAGCAATGTTTTGTGTTGAGATTTCAAAGTTTAAAATATTAAATATAAGACGAATACTCTAGGAAACAATTTTCAGTGTGCTATTTTTATTGCCAATTAGGTTCATTGATTAGGGAATTCTTGGATGATCAAGTGACATATTTCTCTCCACCTTTCGAAGTGAAATTTAACCATGCCCTCAATTTTTAAAGAAATCACAGTTTAGTTGCCCAAAATGGGTTTAATGGAGACCAGAAACTTTGGGGAACCATACAAATTTATCTTGAGATGAATTACTTTAGTCGTGTTCCGCCACTGGGGTCATGATTGACCATACAATATCAACAACAACAACAACAACAACAATAACAACAAACAAATAACAAAACAGGCTAAGAATCTGTTATTTATTTACACCTTATAGCCATGATACCCAGTCCTTGCTGATGATATATTGTAGGTCATAAATTATAGATGAAACTCTTAGGTTGTTTTTTTTTTTCCTGTTTTATATTACAATTGTACCATTTTGCATATGATGCTGGATAATCATTTGATCTATGGAAAGCTCAGGATTAGCTAAAGTAGACATAATGACACACATTTCATGACTGTGATAATAGTCAAATTATCCATGAATATTGGCCGTTACCCCTTGCAATGTAATGAATTATAGCCCTCAAAACAGTGACAACAACATTAATCATTGTATCATTTTCTTAGGTGAGGAAACTGGGAATATCTAGGCTGTGTTCCCACTCAGAACTTACTCTATCATATGCTGTGACTGAGGTATTAGCGAACAATGGGCAACTGAGATTTTAATGGAAGAAGGACTTACTTTGAAATGTATGCATGAGACAGATGGGCAATTTTTGGAAAAATAGCTTAGTTACTTAATAGCTATTGATAAAAAAAAACACCCTTAGTTTTTAGCATTTGAGCCTCTCCATAATATTCACTACCACATTGAATGTCAGTGCATTTGTGTGACTAAACTGAAGAATATATATATTCTCATATATATATATATATATATATATATAGAGAGAGAGAGAGAGAGAGAGAGAGAGAGAGAGAGAGAGAGAGAGAGAGAAAAATGCCCATTTTTCTAACCTACCTTTATAAAAATTGCCCCATTTTTTTTAACATATTGTATTGTATTGTATTGTATTGTATTGTATTGTATTGTATTGTATTGTATTGTATTGTATTGAAAGTAGGTCACTAGGTCACACCTCCTCTTTAGGGGTTAAGAATTAAACATGGGCATTCATAGGAGGAGAGGGGATAGAGAACACTGCAAGCCACTGTCTCATACTCCGTGTCAAGTAGTTAACAGAGTAGATAGCTCAGAGTAAATGTTCAATATTTTTCTCCAAGCTAGTATATGCTTCGATTTCTCTGTAATGATACATGAGACATGAGAAGAGGGGTATGAGGTCAGGCTTAAAACAGTTATGAAGTTGCTGTAAAGTCATGCAGTCTTTCTATTCCTCAAGCTATTTGAGTCTGATTTGTTCCACACATTCCATGCAAATATAAAATGATCAGGATGGAATAATTTATTCTTAATTTAATGGTAAGGAATGGTATAAATACAGATGCTGTTGTCTTTCACTATTGCCTCGATTCTGGTGTAGATGCATGGGATAAAGAGCAGAAAAGAGAATTCTGGACATTGTATGTGCTTCTAAATTCCATCCTTATGCCTGCTTCAAGCAAAAAATAGGACATTCACAAAACAGCTGCTTTAAGAGTAATGGTTACCCTGCATCTCTAAATACTTTCTTTGGATCCCTTTCTTCGCTCTATTGCCCTTATGCCAGATCCTCAACCTTAGCAATGTTATCTCTCGTTCCAGCACATGGTTGTCAAAATGTTAGGGTTTTCTTCTTTTTTTTTTTTCTCTATTTATATCACAAATGCTGCCCCCTCCCATCTCCACTCCTCACAGAGTCCATCCTCCATCCCTTCCCCATCTTGTCTGAGAGAGTGGAGCCTCCCTAGGTATTCCCCCACCTTGGCACATGAAGTTTCTGTCAGATTAGGTTCATCCTCTCCCACTGAGGCAGACAAGGGAGGCATGGAGACTGACCTGCACATTTGTTACCTATGTGCTAGGGACTTCTTCCCAGCCCATGTATGTTCTTGGACTGGTGGTTCAGTCTCTGAGAACTCCCAGGGATCCAGGTTAGTTGACTCTGTTGATTTTCCCATAGGGTTCCTGTCCTCTTCAGGGCCTTCAATTTTCCCCCAACTCTTCCATAAGGGTCCCTGTCCTCCATCCAATGTTTGACAGTGGGTGTCTGCATGTGTTTCAGTCAGTTGCTGGGGAAAGCCTCTCAGAAGACAGTTCTGTTAAGCTTCTGTCTGCAAGCATAACAGAGTTATCATTAATAACATCGGGGATTGGTGTTACCCGTGGGATGGGTTTCTAGTTGGCCTGGTTATTGGTTTGTCTTTCCTCCAGCCTGTCCTCCATCATTGCATTGTTTTTTCAGTCAGGACGAATTTTGGATTTAACGTTTTGTGGGTGAGTTGGTGTCCTTATCTCTTCACTGGGAGTCCTGCCTGGCTATAGAAGGTGTCCTCTTCAGGTTCCCTGTCCCCACTGTTAGACCTCTTGGATAAGGTCATCTGCATTGACTCCTAGGAGCCTCCCTCATCCCAGGTCTCTGAGACTTCCTAGAGATTCCTGTCCCTCCCCTGTCCCCCCTGTCCCCTCCCCTGTCCCTCCCCTGTCCCCTCCCCCTGTCCCTCCCCTGTCCCTCCCCTGTCCCCTCCCTGTCCCTCCCCCACCCACAGTAGCGGCAGATTCAGTCTCCTGGCCCTCTTGGGTCTCTCTTCTGTCTCTCCCCACACCTGACCCTGTCTCCCCCTTTCCCCTCCTGCCTCCCCTCTCCCACGCAGTTACCCCCTTCCCTTTGCCTTCTAAGACTATTTTATTTCCCCCTCCTAAGTGTGATTCAAGCAGGTTTTTCTTCTTGTTTAAGTTCTTTCGGTCTGGGGAAGAATCATAACGTAGGGGTCTGTTATTTAACAATGGCCAATGGCGTCATGCAGCATTGCATTTGTGCTCTCCATCTCTACTTCTCTCCTCTCCCCCTCTGCTCTCGTCTTTCCTTATCCCTCTCTCTTCTCTCCATCTTAAACTCTGGTTGTCTGATTACACTCCTGAGGAAAGGCTCCCATCCCAAGAAATGCTTCTGCTCAATTTTGTCCTCTTACTCCCCACGTTGTCTCAAAATGTCAGCCATTTAAACCAATTCCACTCCTGTGTTTCTCTTTCTCTCACTTTATTTTCTATACTGGCTAAATGTCTTCATTCACTACTACACAAAAAACAAAAACAAAACCCTAGTGAAACCCTGGTAGTTTCTCTCTCATTAAACTAAGTAATATTATTGATGCTATTTTTGAGTACAGACTTACAGTCAAATGATCAGATTTAGTTTCCAAACTTAATATTTTGTAGTGTAATAAATGTAGGCAAGTTTAAAGAAATATTTAGGCTTCAGTTTCTACACCAATAGAAAAGGGACAAGTACAACTCAATACTGTTTCTATGAGTCTTTCTTCATTTGAGGATTCTCAACCATTTGATATGCTTTGCCTGGTCTCCCCTGATGTGGAATGCTCCAGGAGAGTAAAGTAAAGTAAATCTTGCTTTTTCTGTACTGAAATAAGCATGACATATTTTGTATGTTAGGTACTCAGTAAAGATGTTGGACAGGAAGGGATTGGTGTTTAATATACTTGGTTACATGTTCATTTGGATGCATGGACTATAAATGTAAACTTTAAGAGTTATTCACTTCTTGATATTGGTACATTCTCTTTTCCAGCCTCAGTATCTGAGAACCTTACTTGTTTTGAAATATTTCCCCATTTGGTAGCTGATGACCTATGAGAGAAAAAGGTAGCAAAAATCAGTGTGGCATCAGAGAATAGTTTTATTAGGAAAGTGTATCACTTCCTCCCATTGCTAGAATAGTCAATAATTTTAGGATACTAAATCATAAAATAAAATAAAAAAAAATGGGAAGACCCTTAATGATAGCACTTTGGGTCCATAAAATGAGATTACAGTAGTTTTCACTTACTATTGAGAAATAGCACAAAAGTAAAACTAGGGAAAATGTGACCCCAAAAAAATGACATTATCTCATATCAAAACACCATCTCGTTTGTAGATAGACAGAAAATACTCCAGCAAACAAACAAGATAACACATTTTGATAACTTACATCGCTGGATTCCTTGCAGCCATAGTTTTAAAAAGCTAATATTTGATCATTTTAAATTTCAAATGTTGTGGCACGGCTCTGCACCTTTGGAGTCAGCAGCAAACTAATGAATCTGGAAATGATCAATTTATACTTCTTTCGTTCGTAAATTCTTATCAGAGCTTGCCTGAAGCAATGTATTTACCCTCCTGCTTGTCCAGAAAGTCTGACGCATTTTCTCCTATGTGACCTAGATTCTCTGATCTGTGTGTCTATAGCCAGCTTCTAATTATGTAGAACATCTCCTTGTATATGCCGGGGAGCTCTTATTAGCAACTTAGAAAACCCACGTGACTGAAAGATGATAGGTTGTATTCTCCAAAGGACACTTGAAGGAAAGATATGATTTATGGTGTGTTTTAAATTTAATGCTGCTAAGGTCTGATGTTTGTGTGCCCCTGAAAGTCATGTGCTGCAATTCTAACCTTCAAGGCGACAATATCAGGAAGTGGGGAGTGTGTGTTGTTTTGATAATAATACCTGACAGAGACAAAAGAGGAAAGATGGATTTTGCTCATGGTCTCAGAAGTTCATAATTTCTGGGCCCCATGCACCTGAGCAGAAAATTATGCAGCAAGGGTGAGCAGTACAGCCATCTGCATCACGGTTGAATAAGCAGCACACAGAAAGTACAGTAGAAATCAGGGATCAGTTCCACCCCCAGTGAATTACTTCTGCCACTCAGGTCAGAGTGGCATTCTACCGGCATTTCACATCCTCCCCCAGTAGGGTCACTAGCCAAGGAATAGTCACTGGGCTGTTGGGAGGACAGTTAACATTCAACTTAGCAGGGAAATTCCAGAGACCATTAGAAAATAGAAAAGGAATCTTTATAGGTAGGATTTCATATTCTTACCAAAGAGGCACAAATGAGATCGTTGCCCTTTTAAGACTCTCTGAGAGCATGGCAAGAAAGCAAACTTGGGGACCAGGACATGAACCCTTGGTAGATTCAAAACTTGTCCAGCCCCTAGAACTGTGGAAAAAAAGAAAAGGAAGAAAGAAAAGAAAAGAAAAGACAAAGGTAGTTTAGAAGCCACTCAGTTTATCGCACTTTGTTATTTAAGTTCAAGCTAATGCAAGTATTTTTACACAGGGCAAACCATTATTATTTTGGATATTTCATTCCTGATTTCTTGCAGAATTGCAAACCATTTCAAACTCTCAGACTTAATGGAAAAGTGGGATACTCAGAGGGTGTGTGTTTACATTAAGTTTTGTATGCTCAATCTACATGGACTGTTACCTCTATAAGGGACCACACCCTCTACACGACAGTGCTTTCTTCTAAGAACGTCACATACTTAGATATGTCATGAAGCACAGACTCATAGTGTCAAAGATACTGGGACAGGTCATCTTCTGTGTGACCTGTAGCATGCCTTGCTCAAAGGTGACAAAACGCTCTTTTGTGAAGCCTTGATTACAAACATTCTTTTTATTTGTTCTGATTTTTTTCTGTTTTCTTCTTCAGAACTCTAGCTTCATAGGATTTAAATGTGTTGCAAGTGTTATTTTTAACAAATAAACAAGGTTGAAAGAGAATAATTTTATATTCAAATGGTAAAAGCACTGTTCCTTGGTCAAAGTGTCTTCTCAATTATTGTTGGGCACCCCTGAAAATAAATATTTTGCAGACTAGCCCTTTGGTATTCGAACTGAGCATGTGACCTTAATGGAAGACTTAGAGAACTCCATAGGAAGAACAACAATACCAACAAACTAGATCCCCGCCCCTCTCTCTCCCCCCGGAGCTCCCAGGGTACCAATCAAAAAGTACACATGGATCGACAATGACTTCAGCCACATATGTAGCAGAGGATGGTCTTGTTGGACATCAATGGGAAGAGAAACTTGGTCCTGTGAAGGTTTGATGCCCTCTGTAGGGGAATGCCAGGGTGTTGAGGTGGGAGTGGGTGGGTGGGAGTGACAGCATCCTCCTAGAAGCCAGGGGGTGTGGAAGGGGAGTGGAAGAGGGGGGTAAGGAATAACATTTGAAATGTAAATACATAAAATACCCAATAAAAAATAAAATTAAGAAAAGACAAAGAAAATGCATCTACTCGCCTCAAGGAACCTAAGGTAGATGAAAGGAATAATGATTCTACCAAAGTCTAACTTGGAGAACCGATGACTTTGTTGTGATTACTTACAGAATGTGGCTGAGGGTCTACTTCCAGGAATAAACACAGCTGTGTTGTTGAAATCCTTGCCCCAGCCTGTGAGATGAATCACAGAAGCTGTATCCCTGGGCTCCCTACAAGTCATGAAAGGAGCTTGACCAGTCTGAGAGTCTCCCCTCCCCAGCAATCCGTACTGTTCACATAAGTGTTGTCAGGAGAACTGTGTGAATCTTGTAAGTTTCTGGAATTCCTTGATACTTGTGAGTTAATTATTCCTTGAGCTTTATTATGTTTTTTCCCCCCAAGCCTTAAAAAAAATCCTCCAAGATGAAATGTTTCATTTCATAGGAAATTGTTATACTACACCATCCTATGTAAGTGATATAATGATTTTAAAAGTAGTATTATCAAATGTAGACGGTTTTATTCCTGTTTCCATAATCTGATAGAAGTATTTAACCTTGACATTGGTTAGTGTGGATAAAATATCTGCAATTGAATATTCCAACCATTAAGCTTCCAGAGCATTTTGGTATCATTTCTTGAATAAACTTGGGAGGACATAGTTGGACACCAAAACTTAATAGAATTAACTTACTATCCTACATCCAACAGTATATTTTATCTATCCCACAGCATTCATTAAGGATTTTAAGGTCTCTATTTTACCAAATGATCCAGCAGTATACACAGAGAGACTTACAGCCTCACATGTATTTGTGTGTTTGTATATATATATATATATATATATATATATATATATATATATGTATGTAGATCTAAAACAAATTTAATAAAGTAACACCCACCTGACTTACAAGTAATAGAAGATGAATTTTTCTGTCCTGCACTTCTTTTCTGTCTTTCTTCTTTAACACTCCCTAATCAGCACCCTTTGATGACTTGTAACTGCAGATTTAATAACACTACCCTGGAAGGGTCAAGAGATTTTTAATTACCTCACTGCAATTAATTCTATCTGAGATTTCTGGAAAACTAATAGTGTCCTTCAAAAAGCAGATGAGGTCAACCAGGGAAGAAGCTATACGCACAGTTTCAAAAACTTGAACGTTGCAGCCTGGAGGAACAGTGGACTTTTCTTTTTATTTTCAAGGAACAAAACATTTAGTAAAATCTTATTGAAGGAGAGAGAGAGAGAGTACAGGGACTGGACAAGCCAGTGGACACTGAGATCTCGGGAAAGGCAGAGTTGAAGCCCAGTCACCTACAAGTGTTTCTAGCATTTTGGAACATTAATAGAACAAAAGAGGAGGCCAGTGGCTGGGGAAATGGCTCTGTTGGTGAGTTACCTGCTGCATAAGCATGAAGACCTGAGTCTCACCTTCAGAGCCCATGCCAAAAATAAATAAAATAAAATAAAATAAAAACTAGAAGCAGGGTTTGGCAATGTGAACCTCTACTTTCAGCATTGGGAATGCTGAGATAGGAGTGTGCCTAGAGACTGTTGGTGGTCCAGTTTAAGTAAATTAGTTCAGTGAGAGTCTGCTGGAGGGGAGGAAGGGGAGGGAGGGAGAGGGAGGGCAGGGAAGGGGGAGAGAGAGGAGAGGAAGGAGAGAGAGAGAGAGAGAGAGAGAGAGAGAGAGAGAGAGCAGTCAAGCAGGATGCCTAATGTTGACCTTTCCCTCTGAGCGTGTTACATGTGTGCACAAACACAAACACACAGGCAAGGAGGCCTTCATTACACTTGACCAGACAAGGCCGCAAAAACACTCTTGGTTTATTACTGTTTTCATCTCTCTTGTGGATTGTTAGGGAAAGAATTGAAAGAAGAGAGTGAGTTAAATCCATTTCCTAGATGACTGACTATACAATCCATGAGTTTCTGGGACATTTTCACCTTTGTGTTTATTTCAAATGTAAAAAGCAAATCGAGTACGTGAATCTCATCATTCTGAACTTTTCATGGTATAATTCTCTTCTTCCCAGGAGCCTGTATCAGGATTTACTAAATTAAGTGTATCAGGCTGCAGGTGCTTGTCTCCGGCCTCCTGAATATCACAGGGACGTGAAAATGGTCTATGTTGGTCTTTCTGTTTAAGGCAAGCAGACAAAGGGAGTTCCTTTACTTTGGAGGTCTTCAGACTTCATGACTATCATTTCTGAAGTTGTGTGTGTGTGTGGGGGTGTGTGTGTGTGTGTGTGTGTGTGTGTGTGTGTGTGTGTGTGTGTGTGTGTGTGTGTCTGTGTCTAGATTCTAGATCACCATCTTTCCTAATACCATTCTCTGGAAAGTTCTGCTGCAGTTCTCTACAGAAATGTCATTCTTCCTCCTTTTAGTTGTCCTTCTGCAGACCTAAAACTTAGACTTGTCAGACCTAGATTATCAAAAGGAAGTTGTTACTCTGTATACATGCACAAGTATAAAACACAGGAAACTTGTTTAACCAGTACACATATGTCCATTAAATGAAAATGAAAATATACAGGTCTACAAAAACTCCACTTGTGTTTCCATTAAGCCTATTAAAACTGTTGATGGTTCTTGGCACAGGATAAGATGTTACTGTTGAGGAAATGACCTTATAAATCGCATTTTATGATGTGTTACTTTTTTAAAAGATAAAGGCAAATGAATGTGATTACTTTTTTCTTCTTTCTTTTTGAGGTCCCGATGCTCAATAGGACTCAACTACACATTCAACAGCACAGCACAGCACAGCAGAAATTAAATGCATATACAGTTATCTCATCTCCTTTTCCTCACTGTTGAGGCTAGTTTGGTATGATGTGGCACAGGAGGCCAAACTGAGGTCCACATTAGGCAGTTGCCATAGTGACTGTGAGCTACACTGTTTATTCATCCTGACTTTTCCTTCTGTAAGGGTGAGCACTAGTCCTAGGATCTCCTGTTATCCAGAAATGGGTCTCTATGTACACTCGTTCTACCATAAAGTGAACAAGTGTTACCTTTCATGCCCTGTTCAGGAATTCTCATAATATGCATCCTTCATGGTAATTGTTGGAGCCAGTCTTCCCAGGATCTTCAATGGACACCTTAGAAAGAACTATAGAATGAGACCCTGTCAGGGCGGTGGGAGACTATTCCAAAAGTTGCTGCTTCAGTGTGCTAAATGGTAGCCTCAGGGCCAGCACTGATTTCATGCTGGTTCCTAAACTGCCTGGTGACTACCCAGGGAGCTCTTAAGGTAAAGTTGCTCCATTAAACAGTGAAGGTTAGGTTTGAAATCAAAAAGCAATATCTTTCCTGTTTCGATAGGACTACCTGTTAAGTTTCAAATAGCTTGTCAATCACCCATAGAGCATCACCATTAGGGTCTAGATTTATCCCTAACATATCTTTTTATTTTAACTTTATTGAAAACCATGGTTTCAAAAGATATATTCTGACCAAGATTCCCCTCCCCTAACGCCTCCCAAATCCTTGCAACCTTCCTACTCACCCAAATCCATGCTCTTTCTTTTTCTCTTTTTAGAAAGCAAAACAGGAAAAAAGAAAAACAAAACAAAACAACTAAAAAACATAGAAAGAACACAAGCATTTCATACATAAAACTCCACAAAAACCAGAAGATTTGACACTATATTCAGATAAAAAGATCAGTAAGACATAAATTAAATTAAAAATCCAAACAAAGTAATTTGAGACAAAATTTCAACAAAAATACCATTGAGTTCATTTTGTGTTGGCCATCCACTGCTGGGCTTGGGGCCTGCCCTTAAGTATGGTTAATGTCCCAGTGCAACTCCACTGAAGAAAAATTATGTCTTTTCCTTTGCAAGTGGGTGCCTATTGCTGATAGGTTCTTGGATAGAGATAGGTGCTCCCTTCCAAATCCCCCTCTCAGCACTGATGTCCATCTTGCTTGAATGGGTCAAGTCCCTGTGCGTGCATGGTCCTTGATTCCTGTATCCTCTCCAGCTTTCTATATCTTTCTGTCTCCTCTGCTATGTAGCTGCCTGAGCCTCTGGAGTTAGGGCTGGGGAGTTGTTGCTGATGATATCATATCTTAAACAAAGAGATCGCTGGAAAATGGCTTTCTCCAACATAGGTAAAGAAAGAAGGCAAAAGTTTCTTAGATACCTCTTCTGCTCTGCTTCTCATGTGGTCTCTAGTTTTAGCCCCTGTTTCAATCCTTTGCATCAGTCATATGAGGGTGTTTCCCCCACACTGTACCCACCTTCTATTCTTTCTACCTTCCTGGCCTTATTATTCAGACCGCCCTTCATCGCTTAAATGTATTTACACAGACACTGCCAATCCTTCAAGGTTCCAATCTTGCCCTCTTCTCTCATTCAAATTTTTCTTAGGCCCTCGGAGTTGGAAATCTCCTTTCTCCCTGCTTCTGTTTCATTCAGTTGACTTTTATTTTATTTCCAGATCATATGGTTATGTTTTATCTACTCAACCAGAAGGGCAGCATTTTAAAGGCACAGGGTAGTGCTTCGATGTGATCAATGCATGTGTTTCAACACAACGATAAATTGTAAAATGCCTCCTGTGTGTGCTGGTACCAAGCACACAGCAAAACTCTGTTAGGTGACTTCACAATGACCACATATATCCTCATCCCAAAGTTAATATTTTATGTCAATACGTCAATCCACATCTCCAGATCTAGATAAAGCTGATCTTTAGGGGGCTTGGCTCTTTCCAATGTTCAGAATTTATTAGATGGTCCTGCCTTCCTGAATTGTACTTACAGCTTGTAAGAAGTGATTGCTCTCTGGGTATTATTGTCCTCCGGGGTTGGCCAGACCAGCCAAAAGGCAGAGGAATGTCTGAACAAGCAGATTAATGAGCAGTCACCAAGGAGGCTGTAGATCCCCATTCAAGTTCTTGGAAAGTGTCTGTCTCGGATTTGATGAAAAGAACAGGATTTGGGGCCAGAGGGTGAGAATGGCTCCACGTGTCCTCTACCTCCTGCTGCTGGGGGCCTGAAGAACAATGATGAGGCAGAGAGGCTGAGACAAGTGGGAGGCAGCTGACTCCAGCTGACTGAAAATAGGCCATTTGTCCTGCTCAATGCTAATGTGCTCAGGGGGTCGCACAGTTGGGGCTGCAGAATAGGGAAGGGAAGCAGAAACGTTTATGTATGCACGTGTCTGTGAGATCAAGCCTTCTTTCTTTGCCTTTAATCAGCTTTCTCTACTCGATAAATTACCAATAGGAAGAGCTGATGATCTCACCAGCTTTCCAAGCTGGCAAAGATTTAAGTGCATTGGCTTTGCCAGCTTAGGGGAATGGGAGGATGGGATTCAAATGTTAGAGCTAGGTGCAGACTTGCAAAATAGATCTCAGTTCAAATGTTAACATGTGATAATTAGAGGTTCAGATGTCATTCCAATAAACTATAAGAACATAAATGAATATTTTAGTTGCTTGATTGCACCCCCCTCGAATCTTACCATTCATTCACATGGGTACAGAAACATATGGACATTACTTTTATTTCTACAGGATTATATTCACAGCCACAATGTCTAGACCCATAATAGTATCGGCTTTCAAGGGTCACTAAGTCCAGGTCAACTAAATATTGCCCGCTACCAAGCAGGACACCGGGGGATATGCAGAATACAGTACAGCCACTAGAAGAAGAAATGGTAAATTGCTTTCAGTTTCCTTGTGTTAAGGATGCCAGCCCCAACACACATCTTTGCAAGGCTGTGTATTTGAATGGACAAACCCATAGAGGCATACATTTAGTGCATAGTGGTTTTACCACGAGTCTTTTGGAAGACTGTAAGTTTGCATTCTGACATGCTCAACAAGGGTGGAACCTAAGTCTCTTCTTCTGTCAGTATCTCCCTTCAATCTATGGCAGGCTTTCTAAGTTGGCTTAAACGCTGGAATTTCCTTGCACATCATATCAGGTTGATAGATATCTCTGAACTAGGTAGATGAGAGCCTTCAGACAAGAGTCATCACCTTCTAGTTCAGAGTTCTCTCCCTCTGCTCAATCAGAATTTAAGACGTTTATATTCATATGAAAGACACCTAGGTAATACATACATGAGTGCGCACGCGTGCGCACGTGCGCGCGATCACACACACACACACAAATATGTAATTCAAGATCAAAGATTATAAACAATGTAGAAATCATATAGATGAAATTTATAATTTCCTAACGGGCTCAGCTAAGGCTTTTGGGAAGGGAAATCATTTGAACGTTGCCTTAAAGAATATATGATCATTCACTCATTCAAATGCAATCAATTTATGCAAAGGCACGATTTCAGTTTCTTTTTACCAGCCTTCACCATTCTAAAACTCATTTTGAGATGTATGAAGCACCATCTTTTTCATGATTTTTCTGCCAAATACTCTTGCACCAAGAACATCACATACTCATTTAAAATTATTTTCAATAAAACACATTTATAGAATTTCCAGTTGCCTTCATAAATATGTTTGGGATATAGAAAAAAGTGTGCTGCTAGTCTTTGATGAGATAATGACCCCAAAATACCCTCTGACGCATGGAAATGATATGGGTTGATCGTGAAGAGCTTACATCTTAAATCCTGCATGAAAGGGTTAAAATCTATTACCTTAATGCACCCAACTATAGAGAGGGCATTTGAAAGACAAGTTTCTATTTTTAATCCCTGATTTCTCATGACAGAACTGATATAAAGGGAGACTAAGTAACTTGGTATAAATCAATTAAGTATTATATTCATTTGAATATAGGATGTCTGTGGAAATTTAATACACATAAACAATATTTTATAAGGGTTCTAGCCAGTCTCAAAACAATTACTTGGAGCTGGGGAGCTGGATCAGTGAGTCACAGAGATTTGCATTCAAGCATGAGAACCCAAGTTTGAATCCCAAGGCCCATGTAGACGCCTATAACTCCAGAGACAACTGGCTCCTGGGTGCTCACTTGTCAGTTAACACAGCCAAAATGGTGAGCATCAAATTCAAAGTCTGTGTTTCAAGAGAATAAGGGAGGGAGAAATGTAAGAAACCTCCTGATAACCTCCTCTGGCCTCCATGTGGGCCCCCCCTTATCCAGCATACACACAACACATTTCGACTCCCCCAACACCCCATAGTTTCTCATTGAGTGGGATGATCCTATTGATGATACATTTGTTGTACAGCTCTTATTTTCTGGGTGCTGTGTTATGAGTTGAAAATGTAATGAAAACTAAGAAGCGATATCTCCCCTTGAACAGCAGATCAAAAGTTTGGAAAAGGGAAATCAGTTCATGAAGATGAGGCCAACTACTTGTAAAGAGAATTCTAGAACATACCTGTAAACTTTGCCTCACAAGTCATAATCTGCAAAGGAGTAATGATAGCTTCTGTGAAAAGTGGCTCTTTACAAATGTCAGTAACATTTTTTTGTGTACTAAATTTATTTTTTTTCACTCAGTAATCCAAAGAGATATTCCTGTGGGACATCGTCCCAAGAAGGCCTTGGGGACTTAGGTTCAATTTCTTCTGTGTTCACCACAGGGCTCATCCTCCTTCCCAGTCAGCTGAGAAAAGCACAGTCATTCCACAGAGAGCAGTTTTGGGCCCCTCAAGAAGTAGTATATGCTACAGGCACTCACATTTAATTGACTAGAACTCAATCACTAGACATAGAGGGCACCTGAAATGTGCTCTTACTATGGGCCCAGGAAGAAAGGGAGATTGGTTTGACAGTGAGCTTGAAATATTATGACTACATCTTCAGCTTTCCTTTAATTGAATTTCAAATGAAATTACTCTGTTGGTTCTGGGACAGATGTAAGTATTACAATTCAGGAGTGCTATATAAATAATCCATTATAAGTAGAGGTAGAATTGCTCCTGCCTTCATTTCTTTCCTGTTGTTCAGTCGGGACCAGGTCTGTCTTCAAGAGCAGGAAGAACATTTCCTCACATTCATGTTTCTCTTCAACTGATGCCCAATACAGTTTCTCTGACTAGATATAGTACAATGGGATCGTTGTCAGAAAAGATGAATGTAAATCAAATTACCTGCACATAATGTCATCTACTTCTAGATAATTCAAATTTTTATGCTTAACATATAATATCAAAGGCATGAGTCTGGGTACAATGAAAATTAGTATTTATTAATTGTTTGTTCCAGGGCAGTCAGTTTTGAATCATTTAAATATATTTTTAATTCTCTCAACTATTATAATAATTAAGTTTAAATATTTTGTTTTATTTTACAAATATGGGTGTTATCCTCACATGTTTGTCTGGGCACCACTTGTGTGTCTGGTGCCTTGGAGCTTAGGAGACAGCATTGGATTTCCTGGAACTAGAGTTATCAAAGGCTATGACATACCACGTGGGTTTTTACTGAACCCCAGTTCTCTGGAAGAGCAAACTCTACTCTCAATCTTGAGCTTTATGTCCAGTCCTGGAACTGGAGTTACCAAAAGCTGTGAAATACCATGTGAAGTTCAGTGAAAACTGAACCCTGGTTCTCTGGAAGAACAACCACTATTCTTAATCTTTTCTAGTCCCAGTGAAAACCATTCAACACATATGGCTTTCAGCGTTTAAATCATGAGAGTAACATGCTCATCAAGGACAAAGTAGAGATTAAAATTTGGAACACTTAATCTGCAAATCTGAGATAAATAAAATACCTCTGAGGGGTCAACGTTACTGATAAAGATATATCAATGGGAAATATAAGTCAGTTGCTTTAAGTTTATAAGAGTGAAACATCCATTTAATTTCTCCCATTTTCTGACTGCCTCTATCTAGACAGATAATAAATGTTTATGGTGCAGCTTCACCTGGAAATAAAGCAACCATAGGAAGTCTCTCGGGAGGCATTTCATTCAGATGGTGTTCATTAATTCTGTCAATGTTTGTTGAGTACTTTATGTTAGCTGTTCACAGGCTCTACATTAACGGGCAAGCCATGCCTTCCTATTCAAACTGACCCCCTCATGAATGTGGGTTTGCATGTTTCCACCAAAAGTAGAAACCATGTTTTAAATTGTGTCTTGCTTTGTTCTTTTTCACTAACCAGACATCTGTGTTGTAGTATGATGCTCTTAGGTGATGCCGTGCCATTGTAGCTTGCCACATCTTCTGGTCCTATTCAAAATCATGACTCCAGGTCTCTGATTCCTCCAGTGTTGTGTTAGTATAGCATGTCCAATACAATTGTCAAGGTATTTTTAACTTATGACTTATCAAGGTATTAACCCAGGTGGAGGAGCATTTGTCTTTATGTATGATTATAATTTCTATTTCATTTGTCTGATCCTACCTAGTTTGACTAAAATATTTTTCTAATCTCTTGATGAATTCAGAAGAGCATGACTCGACTGGACTTCTCACATTTGCCTTGGGCTTCTGGGGCTGAATTTGAAAGCGACAAACTCAGCATCTGCTTCCAGGCACTTTGATATCTTCTGGAGGAGCCAGAATCGTGTTGTTAGGTCTCTTCCAGGCAACTTCTAGAGAGGGAGGGGCAGAAAGAATTTAACCATCGATGTCTATTGAAAAACAGTGCTAGAAGTCTTTCTTGGTTGTAGGTAAGTGCTACAGTGTTGAAACTGATCCAAGATTCTGGCTAACATCTAGATATGATTTTTCTTATCAATAAGAAAATTATTAGTGAGAAATAAATGTCAAAATCAAATCTCATAAATAATACTAGTAGTCTGTAGAGTTCAATACTTTGGACTGTTCAAGGAACATAATTATTTTTGGGGGGGGAATGTTTCTCTAGTTAGTTGGTGTTCAAGATCATGCAGGTGGCCAAAATTAATATTTAAAAGATTTTTTTATGGGCAGCAAAAGAATATGTTCAAAATATATTGTATGGAAAAATTGTTACAAAAGAAAAAGGCAAGTCCAGTACAGGATCTAGTCTTTGGGGTTACAAGGAATTGGGAGAATTCAATAGCTCCTTCCTTTTATGAGATGTTCTGTCTTTTGAGAACAAGCCAGAGGCCTTACTGATCTGCCTTCTCCTAGATCCCTGCCTAGGGATTACAAGGCTTTTTCCTTTAAAGCTCCCTCATGTCTCTCTCCAGGTGCCAGTCATAGACTTCCCTTGGATTTTATATAAGTGGATTTATTGATACACTTTGGGGGTCTCTTAGATAGTCCCACTGGAAGGGTACCCTTACTGCCTCACTCAAGTAACTTCCTGGTGAACAGTATTGGAATTGGATCTCTGTGTTTTCAAGGGGAAAAATGGTTTATGTTCACTCCCCAATCTCAGTTAATCTCTTAAATGTGTTTTATTATTACCTAAGCAGAGCGGGGGAATGACCAACCCATTAAGGAAAACTGATCATGATAATAGAATTTCTGGCTTGGCCGGAGACCTAATATTTTGGCTGCTCACATCAACCACCTGATCAAGGAAGGTTCACTAGAAGTCATGCTAAAGAAACAGGCTGAGAGAGGTTTCTTCTGGAGTTGACTGGGTGAAATATTAACATGGTTAAAAGTAATGACCATTTAAGAAAGGATGCTGTTGTTTTTCCATTATTTAAACTAGACACACACTCTAGCTTCTTGCAGAGGACATAGTTAAAGTTCAAAACACAAAATTATTTTATGGGCCTCAGAAACAAGATTATTGGAAAATTGAAAAAACCCTTCCAGCAAAAAAAAAAAAAAAAAAAAAAATTCCAGAGAATTTGCTAACCATTTGAGAATGGATTAGGACTCCGTCACCAAGAAATATACATATCCAATAATAAAGATAATATATGATTGCTTAGCTCTTCAGCATTGATATTGCCTGTAGCATGACCATGGCAAACACTTGAATATATTCTGGCTACTTCCTGGTGAGATGGAAATCACGATTTCCATGTGAGGAGTAGGCATGAGGTAGAGCCAGTCAGTATTGATAAGTGAGAGGAATACGTCCTGGAGTTGGAGCTTCAGCCTTAAGAAAACTAGGCTTTCCTTAGAATGCTGGGAGGGAGGATGGACCTCTTCTTATAGAGATCTTCTGAGACTTTATCAGCAGGATCAAATTGAGGCTAAATATAGGTGAAAAAACGCCCATGCACTCAGTGTCAGATAACCATGTTTGTGACTTTGGTGTGTTTTTAAGCAGGAAGGCAAACGTTAGCATGTCGTTTAGCTTCTCTCAGCCTCGGTTACCTCATATGAATGATGACAACTGTAAAAGATAACATTAGAGTTAGTAGCAGAGGAAACCCTCTCTAGCCTTAAGGCTGTGAGGTCTTTAGAAGCCTCTCAGTCAGTCTTTATTTCACTTGTCTCACAGTTATATTCTTTAGGGTGATGGAATAGAATATGGGAACAACTCTTGACTTAGGGTCCAGGTATCTAACATTAGAGCCCAGGAATTGGAACCTAAGAAGGGACACAGGCCCAAGCATTGGCAGGAAAGTGTCTCCAGATCTATCACTGGAATAATGAAAGGGAGAAGGTCTTCAGTATTCAGCAAACTCAGGTCCTGAGGATGATGCTAGCAGAAGGCCATATCTTGACATGAGGTGGACCCAAGCATAAGCTCCACAGAGATGGGTAAAGGGGTGTAGTGCATGTTTGTGCATGAGTGCTCTCGGGTAGTACAGTGATTTACACACAACGTATTGCCTTAAGCTACATTAATTTATTAATATGAAGTTTTGGGAGGAAGAAGTTAAAAGAAAAGGACTTCATTGAGCCAAAAATCAAGATATCTAGAGAAGACATTTCCTTGTTTTTCCAGCCTGTATGCTCTCTTCAGATTGATGTCTTTCTTGTATATCTTCCCAGCCAACCCATGTTGCAGCTCTCTGAGAATTCTTTGGCTACAATTCCATCTCCTACCTTTAAAGAGACATATACTTCAGACCCTAAACAGATAATCCCAAAAAAGATATTAAATGTAGTCACCTGATTAGTAACATTGACTTCATGTATAACTTTAATTCACAAAGTCCTGTAACCACATATTCATACATTCTAGGATTTAGGGAATGGAGCACCTGGGGACTCTACAGTAGAAGTTTGGAAGATTAGAGAGGAACATGGGTATTTTATTGATGCTTGCAGCCCTACTATGTTCTGGGACTATCCTTATACTGCAATTATTTGGCATTGGCTAAGTCTTCACCACTTAATAACTGAAAATAAGTTTAAGAGTCATCCTGCAGAATTATAACGAGGAATAAATAATTCAAATGCATTCCTTGCAGTTTATCTCTCTTTATCAGTTAATTTAATATAAACAATGATATTTTCTGATTTTGTTGTTACTTATTTTGTTAATTTGTTTTAGTTATTTAAGACTAATGCTGGTAAAATATGCTTCGGGTCCTGATCATTTATAATTTCTTTGGAAGTCATAAGTAAGTTTATTTTTCTATGTGTAGGGCAAAATAGCAAGCTTTTAATTATTGTTCTGAGGAACAGCATATACCTCAAGCATATGATCCATCACAACTTTTCAAAGAATTAAAAATTACGTTTATCAGTTCAAGTAATCCCAAAATGAAAATTTACGTATTAACCTTTGGTAAGATTAAAATAAATCAGAGGTGAGGAAACATTGCATACACTAAAAGTCTACCTTTTCATTCAAGTTCTAAGCTGACTTCTATGACTGGAAATTCTAGATCTGGGAGGAAAACCATCCATGTCTTGCTATATTGACTGTATAGAACGCTAATCTGGGAGATGCAAGGCTTTTTTGCCTTATGTCCATCTCTCCTATGGCAATAAGCATTACCATGTAGCATGTCATGTAATGGGCAAATTAACATTGAACTTTTCCAACATGCATTCAGCATCTTCGCGAACAGTCAGTCAGCCAACACATTTGTCTTTGCAACTTAGTCAAAGGATGAAGCCAGTTTTCCTGCATGCTTTCATCTAAGTAGCCAAATTGGCTGTAATTGCTGTACATACCTGCACAGGTGCCCCATGTTGGCAGTAGTACAATTCTCTGCTGTGACAGCCAAGTCATAACCTGCCTCTCAAAAGAAGACAGAGCAGTGCTGGCTCAAAGTCTACCCTAGGACATATGCTGAGTTGCAAGACAGGCCAACCTGACTTCTCTAGAAGCCATTTGCCTGTAGCTACCTGTGCTTTGAGTCATCTGTGTCTCGTTCCTTTGGCTACATTGAAGCTGCTTTGCTTGGGAGTTGATGACTGTTATTCTGAACATTATGTTGAGACACCCTTTGCAAATTCAGAAGGTAATAAAAGATACTGCCATTCGCTGCCACAAGTGGTAATTTTGGGGCGTGTGTGTGTGTGTGTGTGTGTGTGTGTGTGTGTGTGTGTGTAATAGTGAGGAAACTTTATTAAAATGTAAAGTAATGGTATAGATCAGATATGTTTGCTGCAAGAGAGCCTTCTGTGCCATGACTTACACTACTGAAGGTTCCCTTTTCTAAGTCTTGTCTTAGGCCCCTTCAGCTATTTCACTAGGTGACAGTAATTAACCCAAACAACATTGTTTAAGTCAGGACCACAAAGAAATATTTCTACCTGCATAATGTATTCTTATTTTTATGAGACTTAGTTGTATAAAATCCACAGATTGGGAAATCCATCAAAACCAACGGTGTGTCATAAATGGTAAAGGGGCATTAAAAGTCTCAAAAAGACGTAGGACAACTCTTGACCTTTAGAGAGTTCATCAAATGTTTTTGTGTCATTGTGCTAATGTGAAAAACTTACTGAAGAATCCCACCATGGTGGTAAGATTCAGAAAGGTATGGGTTTAAGAACTTCAGCTTTGTGAGCAAGAACAACTTATGCCAAACATAATAGTATTCTACTTGGGGAGGGGGCATTTTGATTATTTTAATTTTAATTTTAGGCGTCCATTGCCGAGGACTAGCCTTGGCATGGAGAAGGATTCTGAGAGAAGGGATGTCTAGGAGCAGTGAAAAGGACTCAAAGTCAAACCACGGGTACAAACTGGTAGCCTACATTCTGCTGAGATGGCTTTCCAGACTGTTCTATCTTCCTCTTCCTCTCTCCTCTCTTTTCTCCCTCTTGCCACCCCATCTCTCTCTCTCTCTCTCTCTCTCTCTCTCTCTCTCTCTCTCTCTCTCTGTGTGTGTGTGTGTGTGTGTTCAGCTCTGCTCTAGACAGTTTTTTCTTGCTATTCTAAAAACTCTCGAGTTGAGACAATGTTTCTCTGCTAGTAAAAATTCTCAAAGCTCTCTGGACAGCTCATGGCTTTTCTGACTTTCTGACTTTAGTCAGAAAAGCTGCTATAAAAAAATTATTGGATCTTCTGTCCAAGTCAGAAATCCTGTTATGAAAAAAATTTCTTGAAGACCTATGTTGCTCTCCAGAGATCTCCAGACAGCTCTGTTCTTGCTACAGAAAATTCTAAAGAACTACTGTGGCTCTCTGCCAGCTCATCTCATGCAGGCCAAAAGCCCAGCTTTTTATTTACATATCAATTCAGTTATTTATTTCAGGTTTCCTTGTGGTCATCTTATGAATCACGTCCTGTGACCCCAGACCTTTGACTCTTTTTTTTTTAAGATTTATTTATTTATTTTTATATGAGTACAGTATAGCCATCCACAGACACACCGGAAGAGGGCATTGGATCCCATTACAGATGGTTGTGAGCCACCATGTGGTTGCTGGGATTTGAACTCAGGTCCTCTGGAAGAGCAGTCAGTGCTCTTAACCTCTGAGCCATCTCTCCAGCCCCAGACCTTTGACTCTTAAGAGGCAGCAAGCATACATTTATTTTTCTTAACATTGCAAAAGAATTCAGAGATCTGTCTGCCTTTGTTAAACACAGATCGTAAGCTAGTTGGGTGAGACTATGCCCTGAAATTACCATTCCTACCACACCTGGGCCTAACCTCACTCAGTCCTAGGTTGACCTTGAATCTGCTTGATTTTGTGTCTTTCTGACAAGCTGGCTCATAGTGTTCTTCTGTTCTTTTAGATTCATGAGGCCCATCATAATTCATATTGCATCCTTATATTTTGCATTGTTGAGAAATTATATATTTTCAAACTCATGTATTTAGAGCTCTTTCCCATAGCCTTAAGAACTGTCTGTCCTGAAGGTCTCGGCATTTGCCCTTTTGCTGAGGCTTTAGCCATACCTTCACTTCCTGCACTCATGCTATCAGATTATCATTAATGTTAACAGAGAGGAGATTCCTCAGAGGAATGTAAAATATGTACATTATTAAAGAAACAAGCCTTTAGCCAACAACAGCCATCAATTGTCATGGAGGCTCACACTGGGGCCCTCCCTGTCCCAGGGGCAGGAGCCATGTCACCATGTCACTGCCCCCACGAGGGCCACATTCAGGCTTGGCAGTCCATAAAGTTCTGAGTAGTTAGAAACCTTTAGCAAATCTATGGCATGTGCGAATAGAACACTATCATGTAGTCAGAAACCTAAATTTTGACTCCAGGTTATTGCTTAAAAGAATTTATTTTGTAGATATGCACATAAGTGTGTGTGTGTGTGTGTTTGTATGTGTTTATATGTGTGAGTTCATGTAAGAATATACATCATGTGTATCTCTGTGTGTTTATATGTGTGAGTTCATGTGAGAATATACATGTGTATTTCTCTCTCTCTCTCTCTCTCTCTCTCTCTCTCTGTGTGTGTGTGTGTGTGTGTGTGTGTGTGTGTGTGTGTGCAAATGCCAATCTCAGGTGTCTTTTTTGGTTGCTATCCACCTTTCTGTTGAGGTAAGTTCTATTGGCCTGGAACTGGCCAAGTAGCTTAGGCTAGTTGGTCAGCAACTCAGATTTCTGCCTACCTTTGCATTTATAATGAATACTTCTATGCACAGCTGTTTTTTGTTTGTTCATTTTATTATTCAAAGGTTGATTCTGATAATAGAACTCACATCCTCACGCTTTTGTGGCAAACATTCTCTGAGCTCTTGCTTCAGCAAATGCCTATTTGTTAACGTATGCTATGTCTGTCTGAAGAGAAAGCTGAGGGTGAAATGGGAGTGTTTGTAAAAGAGCTATATACACCTGAGGTGCTTTGTCTAATAAACCTCAATGCTCAACAGTACTAGGTTACACATAGGAAAATTGTTTAAGCAAATCAAATATTAGCTAGTCTTTTTGGGAGACCCACCCACATCCTTTTGAGCAACGAAAATAGACATTAGCACATGAGAGGCAACAGTAATGAAGCAGAGGGGAGCATGAACTTAGCTTTATGAGGCTTCCTCATCTTTCTTCTTCTTACCAGAGATCCATTTTCCTTATATCTACCAATATTAAAGATGGTATCTATAAAACCATTGTTTGCATCATACTCTTGTTAGACATGGAAAGAAAAAGGGTAGACACTGTTCCTATACGACATTATGTGAAGAGAACAATGATTATCAGTCATTTAGCATCCTTCTGCTCTATTACCACCTCCTCCTATTTTTAGGGGTGGGGAGGCAGGGTGTCTCCATATAGCCTGGCTGTTCTGGGACTTACTCTGTAGGCCAGGCTGGCCTCAAACTCAGACATCGTTCTGCCTCTTTCTCCTGAGTATTGGGTTTAAGGCATATACTACCGCACTTGGCTAGAATATTGTCTTCTTACCTAATCATCTCAGACAGGTTTAATAGCACAAAGCATCTGAAACTCTCAGAGAAGGTGACTCTTTCAAGCACCCTCCATACAGCCCCTTTTCATCTCATACACTTGTTTGGCTAACCATGAACTCCACATATCAAGTTCTATGTTCCCATACACTTCAAATATTTTCCTAAATATTATATCCTATCCCAGTACTTATTATTATATTTGATAGCATTATAGTGCTATCACAAGTATGATGGAATTGCACCCGTCTCTCTATGCAAAACAACTGACATAATCATCTCATTGTTCCTATGCTACTCTCTTCTTGCCCATGGCTTTAGTTACACAGGCCAGCTGTCAATTCCAAAGTGAGCAAAACAAATCTCAGTGTGGACCCATTTCAAAACTGCCTCTCCACAAACTATTTCAATCATGACTCATAATTCCTTCAAGGGATTTTGGTTCTTTTTACAGTCCAATTCTTTCTGAATAGTTTATTAGGGGCTGGAACTGAGGCTCTCTGGTTAAGAGAAGCACCAACTTCTCTTCCAGAAGACCCAAGTCTGATTCCTTGCATCCATGGGGTGACTCACACCTTTACTCCAGTTCCAGGAAATAGGACACCCTCTTCTGGCCACTATTAACATTGCATACATGTGGTGCTCACACATGCACATGTAACACCATTACATATAAAATAAAAACAAGCAAACATTTACAAATAATAATAAGAATATACTAACTGTATGTTAATTCCTTTAAAACTGTTTAAGGTAGCAAAAACATAGAGACCAATCCTTAAATTGGGGTTTGATTGAGTAACAACAACCTTTACATATTCCTTCTTTCGGTAGTACAAGGGTTTCTTTTATGGGTACCTTGGGCATGGCCATTGCTGCATTGAAGCCCGTGCTTTAATAAAAATGTCCACTCTGATTGCTGTGATATGATCCATATATGTCTCTTCCTGCTCTCATCTGCATCCAGATCTATCCTTGTGCATATGTGGTGCCCCTGTAAGGCAAGAACAAGATGCCTCTCAGTCACATTTGATTCCTCAGAGTTCCCTTTTCACAAACCTTTGAGGTCCCATTGATATGGGTGTGCAAGCCATTCACTCTTCTAGAGGACATCAGAAAGGGCAATGTGTACTGATTGCTTTCACCCAGCCTTTATGCTTATCTATCAAGGACACTGTTGAAGCTTTTACCCTGGCTGTTTCCTCAGTTTACTTGGCGATATAAAATGCAGCAAGAGCTAAAACCAACAAGAGCAAAAACCAAAGCTAAAGCCAACCAACCAACCAACTAACCAACCAACCAACCAACCAACCAACCAACCAACAACCTACTAACCAACCAACCTACCAACCAAACAACCAACCAACCAACCAACCAACCAACCAACCAACCTACCAACCAGAGAGAGAGAAAGATATGCGGCTATTAAGGGATGACGATAATTTTTCTTCTGAGGGTAAATAACCCTGCACAACTCTTTTGTCTCATTGCCTTTTTATATTAAATAAAATGTTCTCAATTTTATTTACTGCTGGCTATGTGGTAGCAAAATAGTTGATAAGAAATATTTATCTATGTTTCCTAACAATGCACGTGCAGTTAAAACTATACAGTCCTTTTGTCACAAGTCCCTAGATCAATGAACGGACTTGTAGACCTCCTTTCTTCCTTGGAAGTTCTCTTGAGCTCACTTATATCAGGGTAAGTGGGAGAGACCCAGTTGGGTAAGGCCAAACATTCTCTTTTTATGCATGCTTTCTCTAATTGGTGTTTTTATTTTGCTTTTGTTGTTTGTTTGTTTTGCTTTTTTGTTCCCCTTTATTGTTTTATCTCCCTGATACAATGACTCCCAGAAATATTCCAAATCAAATTTGAATGTCTTATAGGGAAACTTGGGTAGGTTTCATTTTTAAGTTCAGCTCATTGCTTTATGAGTTACTAATACCAATTTGTCTCTCTTTCTTTCTCTCTTTCCTCTTCTCACCCCCAAACAATGAGGGGAACTGTTAGAGCATTAACAACCAAGACATAAATAAGAAAAACAGCTCAAAAGAACACTGTGCGCTGTTAAATGACCAGCTCCTTTCAGATCCTTCATAAGGATTAAGAACTAAGTGAATCTTTTCACATATTGTTACTTAGACACAAGGCAGAGAATCAACCTCATTCTTCTCCTTTGAACCCAAGCTACAATCACACTGGGAAGGCCCCCACCATCCCTAAGTCAATTAAAGATCTGGTTACTGGAGTTATTTTAAATGGGTGTGTATAAAGCACCAGGGGACAGATTATAGGATATAATCCTTAGCTGACAGAGGAGAATATACTAGAGTCCCCCAGGAGCTCACCCATCTTGATTTTTATAAGACACATGAGAGCTGAAATGAACAAACCAATTTGAATGAGATAAGAAAAGCCAAGCTTTCTCCACCCTTCCCCCAAATCCTCATCCACTTCACTTAGTGCTCAGGCAATTGGACATGGGTGGTAGATTAACACCCACACAATACGCACAGGGACAGCACCCCCTTTATTGACACTGAGTTCTCAGCCTCAGCTGCTGCACAGTAGGCCAAAAGCCAGCTCAGAAAGAACAGATTTGGCTCCTTGATGCTGCCTTTATTTTAGGGCTCAACTGGGACTCCGGTAGATGACAGTTCCATACCTTTAAAAACATTCTCAGAACCCAAAGATTAAGATTGATTAATGTCTTGCTTTGCTTTGCCCCTTTGATTTAGTAATAATTTTTTTTTTGCTGTTGGTGAATCATCTTCTTAGTATGTTGTATAATCTGTGCAAACTGGCAAACTGTCTTTGTTCATTTGTTTGCTTTTTCCAAATTATGGCGTTCATCAGAGGTCATTTGTGGACAGGAGAAAATGGCCAGGCTTTATTAAGAGAACACAGTCCACTTACACTCAGATTTAAAAGCAGAAACATCGGAGGGTTTTCTATTTTCCACATAACCTTTGTATTTTTTTCTAATTTCCTCCACTCTCGAACTTTCATCTATTAAGTGTGTAAGGAGGAGGCAGACAGAAGCTGACCTTGACAGTCATTTTCCTTTTGAACTACGTTTTTGCTGTAGGAAGAGAGGAGTCTCCATATTTCTATTATATGGAGAACACAAATGGCTGAACCATACACATGATCTAGTAAAGTTTTTTTGTTCATTTCCTAACAATAATGGAAGTAAAATACAATCTGAAGGCTAGAGATATAACTTCACTTTGTGGTACTTTTGCAGCACAAACAACTTTAGTTTTCATCCCTATCAACAAAGAAGAAGAAAATGGTTGCTGAGAGCTCAACTAATGGACTCATTACATATGTGGGTGTTTGCATAAGGTCTCGTGTACTCTAACACAGGGCAAATCCAGACATCCATTATGAGATGGACTCAGTCCCCAGTCTCCAACCCTTATTTCCAGCATGTTCCATTGGAAGTTCTGTGTCAGGATGAATCAGTGCCAGGAGAGTTCACATTGGGGTTGACATTACAGGATGTGGAAAACAAACAAGCACAAAGGTCAAGATATTTTGTCTGGTTCCTTATATAACACATGTTTCATTTCTACTTGGCTTAATTTAAGCAAAGTGTTTTGAAGCCACGGTGCTTGGGTTTACGATGAACGGCATTAACTCGCTCACATTTCTCACAAATAGGTTGCTATGTTTATGTTGAGCTTTTCTGTAAAAGTAGAGGATATCTGTGACTCTTTGAAAGAAAAGACATAATGCAGCTGAGTGACAATAGCAGCATATGACATTGCCAGGCTTGTAAGTTGTGAAAACGACGTCTCATACCTATTTGATTAAGTAACGTTAGGGGGAAAATGTTAAAAACAGTTTACATGTAGGAGATATCTTCTGAAGAAGCAGAGATTAAGTTCTGCTCCGGGTAATGGTGTGTTTACTGTTTTTAAAATCCAGATTTCATGAGAGCAGGAACTCTCCTGGGAACTCAGAAACATTTTTTTGCAGATGACAAAATTTAAACCCAGAGATACAGCTGATATCTGGAACCAACGCACACACTAAAGTCATGTAAATCTCTCCCAAACACCATGCAGAGCAATCATAAAAACCTTCTCAGCTTTTCGCGTGTGTTTGGGGGTGTGGTTTAACCCATCTGCTTGTGGAACTATTTGATTCTGCCCATCTGCATGCACTTGTGCTATTGGAGAGTAAGTTTCAATGTTCCTCAGTCCTGTGATATCTCCACCCATCTTCCTTTATTATCTAGGAAGACTCTTTACCTTATCAGGATGTTAACAGCTAAAACATACATACACACACAAATCTTGTTTTTCTCATATTGCCTATATATATATATATATTCTTAGTTAAAATAATCATGAAGTTTCTCATTTTTTAAACCAATTACAAGTAGTCTGGGAAAGTTGAAAAAGTCATTGGTTCAAAATACATTCATAACTGCATATTTGTTTCCAATTGTTTTATAGTAAAAACATTCAATTTTTAACACTTAGTATAATGCATGAAAGAGGTATCTTTCATCAGCTATGTTTTTATGAATGACTGATCAACAAGGAGTTAAGCATACCTGTATACTCATTTACCAATAACTCTAAACACGTGTTCCTGCTACTTATGTGTACACAAATACATTTCTGTAGGACAGTCATATTACTTTTCAATAATCATCCTGATGATATTATCGAATAGCAATGATTCAAAAATGACACAGGATTTTCCAGAAAGTGTTTATTTCCAGGTATACATTAATTATTGTTGTCTTCTTTTATGATTTAAGATTTATCACATCAGTTTCTTTTATATCCTACACTTTATACAATATCCAATGTTCTCTGAACAGTGTCTTGGCAAAATCAAATTTGTTTAATATTGTCTCATTTTCCTTCTTCTTTTTTTGTTTGTTGAACTCCTCAGATCTGATGGGAAACTTGTGTAGCTTGGTCAATGTTTATGAAATAATTATTTGTTTTATTTTAAGTGCTTTGTGTGCATGTTTGTGTGTGCACCACGTCCATGCCCGGTGCCTACAAATGTAACAAGTTGAAGGGTCCTTTGAAACTGGAGTTAGAGATGACTGTGAAACCAGATTCTTTACAAAAGTGGCCAGCATTCTTAAGCACTGAGACATCTCCCCACTGTCAATCTTTCCCAATGTTTGAAAAACCCTGATGTTCTTTGATAGCCTTTAGTGCAAACTAGGTTAGCTTATCCTGAGAATCTTATCAAAGATAGATTGGAGGAGCACCAGATATCTAAAAGTGCAAACAAGTCCTCTGAATGGTTTCCTTCTGGATGAATTATGAATTGAACGATTCAGAAATAATTAGCAAATAAACAAACTCAGGAAACCAGCTTGCTGTATGCTTCCCTGAATTTCTAATTCCTTTGACGTAGTTTCAGTGCATACACTGATGCACCCACTGTGGGCATTAGATCATGCCACGTCAAGCTGAGGGTATGGAATACAGTGAAGAAAATACCATAAACCCTAAATCAAAGATGATGTCTAGTTTATGAGGATTTTGCCTGAAGACACATTTTCATTCCCCAAAGCCTCTTTGCTAAGGCATTTATTATGGAACCTGATTCCTCCTGCAAAGTTGGTTAATACTCATGGATATCTTTTGCATTCAGAGCAGGACACATGCTGCTGAAACTGATGTCTCTGTCTAGCAAGTGCAGAGCGGAGTGGTATCTATTATTAACGAAATGGACAGATGATGGCATGCACTGCCTCTGTGAAATTGAGTTCCAGTGTCCATCATTTGAGCTCTCTGAGTGTTCTGTGTCTCCATCTCTTTAATCACCAGTTGGAAAGTTCACATGGTAACAGTGTTTCCCCTCTATTCTCTCCAGCTTTAAAATAATTAGAAAACACTTTTTCCTTTTCGGGTTCCTTCAAGTCAGCCTTTACTTAATTCAGATTTCTGAAGCTTTCTGCTTGTTTTCACTTGAAAGTCAATGCTCTCAGTCTCCTGCTCCTGTCGCAGCATGTTGGAGCTGATGATCTCACTTGTTCTTGCATCCTTAAAGGCCCTTGCCAAGCTATTGGGCACACTTTGTTTCTTCATCTTTTGAAAGAATCTCCCAGAATACACAACTTGAACCTCCCAGTCAGAAAACATCCTAAAGGGTTAAGGTAGATCAAGACCTAAAGAAAACATCTCAATTGATAAGAATTCCAATATATCCTATTCTTTTCTGAGAATAAAAGTTTGGGGTTTTTTGTTTGTTTGTTTGTTTGTTTGTTTTGTGTTTTTGTTTTTGTTTTTTAGCTTATGTGAGGTACTAGGCTCGATCTCAAGTAATGAACAAAATAAAAATATTCCCTTCCTTCTTTATTCCCAGATGTACATATTGGCATGGCCAGAGTCTTTCAACTCCACATTATTACATGTTGCAACAGAACTTGACATGTGAGTGTGCACATATGCATGTACACACACACACACACACACACACACACACACACACACACACACACACACACAACGATGCACATAGAAACTTCTATTGTGAATTCCAAGAATTAACATGGGGAAGTCAAGTTAGGAGATGGACAGAATTTAGTCAACACCTTAGCCTGTGCTAGGTAGCACACAGTGCCTACAAATTCTTGGCTAAGATGATGAGACCTTGTGGTGCTTTCTTGCCACCCTATCCTTAAAACCAAGGAAAGTCCAAGTGTTCTAACAGATGGGCACAATCCAAAGAGCCATTTTATATTTCTTAAATTACACCAGCAGCATCTTCCTATAAACTGCCTGCTTTTTAAAAAACAGAATTCAGACTGGTGACTCATTAACCACATAAGAGCAAACATCTCAGCGACAATAACCACTCATTCATTTTATGAGGACACTGGAAGCTTTTGATTAGTTAGGCATCTGCCTCTAAAGAGAGATTTCTTCCACATGACAATGTTAGTTCGTTCATACATTTGGTAAATATATGTTCGCAACCACCTTTTGCCAAGTACCAAACATACAGTGGCCACAGTGACAAAAAAGTCCAGGCTTTCATAGAACATTTTCATTTTGGCAATCTGGTCTTAGTTCAGTAGTTTTGTGGCACCAGGAATCATACCAAGCCTGGTGCGTGCTAGGCAAGTCCTTACTTCTGAAGCTTCAAGTCCAAGAAACTTTTTTTCTCACAAAGAGGATCTAGATAGCTGGCTCAGCCGCTAAGAGCACTGGTTGCTTTTTCCTGAGAACTTAGGTTCAATTACCAACACGCAGATGGTAAAGCATAACCATCAGTAACTCTCACTCCAGGGGATGGGAGACCCTAACTTTTATGGGCAAACACATAATACAAAGACGTAAGTCCAGTCAAACCACCCAACCATCAGTAACTCTCACTCCAGACCCTCTTCTAGCTTCTATGGGCAAACACATAATACAAAGACATAAGTTCACTCAAACCACCCATGCACATAAAATAAAATTTGAACAAACAAAAAAATTGAAAATAATTCCTAATTAAACATGGCGGCCTATACTGTGTGAGGAATTGCGACCCAAGAGCTCGAACACTTAATGTCATCAGAGGTTTACAGTGATCGGTTGTTTCATGAGACAAACTAAAAAAGAACTTCCGAGTATTTCTTTCACATTTAAAGAATTGCAACAATCTGAAAATATCTCATTTGATAGGCATCCCAATATACCCTATTGTTTTCTGAGGATAGAAAAATTTTGCTATTTGCTTTATGCTCTTCCATGAAAGCACATCACATGGAAGAGCTATGACCTGTCATGAGTGAAGGAAGAAACTGATTTGAAGATTGTGGTTCAAGAGAACACAAATGGGAGACAGATGCTCGCTACTATGAAGCAATTCCATGTTTGACGGTAGAGGCGCACAGTTGGAAACATTAAGTACAATATGTGTGCTATCAATAGGAATAAATGTGATGTAGGCTTTATGGTCCCTTTATACACATCTTTGCCTATCCAGATCCACATATGTGTATGCCATGCAATGATCAGTCCCATGAGGACTGTCACATGGATATGTCAGGATCTAGCTATTCGGACTCAATGGTACCATTTACCCCCAATTTGTTCCTTCCTTACTTTGCTGGATTCTTTATTTTGGCTGAGCAATATATTGGGGTTATCCTTGGTTACCTCCTCCATCCTCTGTTTGTTAAACACTGTTTACAATTATGTCACCCCTATTATGTCAAAAATTATTTTTATCAATAGTGCCATTCATAACCCTACACTACAAATTCCCTTAATAATGTCTTCACTGGATTAGCTCGTTAGACCATTGGCCAGTCCCATTGGCTCCATAATGCCATTCGGAGTCTTGACACTGCTGCCACAGTGATCATTTCTGAAAGGAAAGTAAATCAAATAACTGCATGATGAATGGATTAGTATCTCCCCTTCAAGGGAACATTAGCCAGAATCTTTCTACCCTGGGCTCTTTCTATGATTTTAGTTTCATCTTCCATAATTTTGCTATTATAAGTCAGTTTGTTGCTTGGCCTAACTCTTTATTTCTGCTTCTCCCTCTTATAAATATAAATGCCTTTCTCTCCTTCTGCCACTGTCTAGACTCTCGCCTTTTTAAAGACTCCAGTTGCAAATATTCCCTGGACAAACTTAACTGACCCTAATCTGGGCAGAGAGTCCAGCTACCTGTTTCTCCAGTTCTCTGGGTTGCAAATTTTACTGTATCGCACCGTTCAAGATCAACTACTTTCCCCATGTCCTAATTAAAGTGTAATGATCCTCTGAGGGCAGCTCACATCTGCGTATGCTCAGAGTTGTAAAGAGGAGATTGCTGACACAGGCTATAATAGCTATTGCTTAGCATTATATGCAGGAAGAGAAGAGTCTTCCTGGAAGGGGGACGGAAGCCATGACAGCAATTATGGCTCAAACCATGTTTTGAGACAAATAATCTGATTTTAAGTTTGTATCTTTACATAAATTGTTGGTCAATAGTGTTTAATGAAATTGACTAGGTGTTGGACTAACTAAGCATTCTCAAAGTCTATTTGATTTAGTGAAGTATTTTCAAAACAGTTTAGAACTATTGAAATCCTCAACAACACCAAAATCAAATCAATAGCCTTTAGTAGCCGCTTGAATTCCCAACATGCTTTCGTTTCTGCCCTCCATTCTGCCGTCAGAAACAGCTTAAAACTCTTGCGGTATTCATCAGCATTCTGTGACCATAGTACATTTAACATTGACGTAATAATGTCCCTCATTCTTACGTTACTTCCTCAAGAAACTGAGCCCACTGACCTCTTTTCTTAGATTGTTCTCTTTGTAAATGTCTATGTCATTCCTCTTCCTCTGACCTTTCAGGAAATATCAAAGACAGAAGAAGGTTTGTTCTGGCAATTCTTCATGTATTCCACTAATTTATTAATTCTTATCCATAATTATTTTTAAAATGTTATACATCTTTATGAGTATATATTATTATGCATACTATATTTATATTAATTCACGTGTTACATAATATATCACAAACATGAATGTGTATATACATACATACATATTCAATATGTGATATATAATATGTGCATAATAATATATAAATATATGTAGTATGAATATATATACAATTACATATATTCCTCTTTTATCCTTTCATCCTTTCATTGGAGTATAACATTCAGGATTATGTTGTTGTTATGTATTGTATTCCCCTGATTCAAGGATGAAACCAATGTCTACTAAGTGTTCAAATATAATCTCATGATTGAAGGAAAGAATGATTCAACATCTATGATCAGATCTATCTGATTACAGTATGATGATGGGGATCTTATTGTGGAGACCGTGATTGTAAGGTCTTCCTTCGCTCCCTGATCCTTGATACCTTTCCTCCACATTCTGCAGGTTTCCCTCACAAGTCATGTCTGTCATCATTCAGTTCCTCTTTAATGGAAGTAGATTCCCTGAGCATTCAAAATATGGTGAATTTCCCAGCAGACTCAGATGTCCAGAATAACAGGATTTGAAAGACAAAAATGGAATGCAGAATCTTCTGAGCTTTGCTGGATGTCATTTTTCTAATGACCAAGGTCTTTCTCTCCAAAACCATTCCTGATCGATTTACCCAATGAGAACGCACCAGGTGCTTTGTGATAGATACAGACAGTGATGTCATCTCCTTGCATTCTCATTCTCGCCCTTTCTGAGTACCCACCGTCTTGCTGACCCTTCTGCTTAGCTGCCTCCTGCCTCTCTGTCTCTAGCACATACCCAGATAGCAGCTGATTTCGTGAGTAAATATTTTATAAGCACAATAATTAAATGTCTTTGGCCCACATGGATAAAATAGCCATCTGAAACAGTGTTTAAAATTTCAAACAGTGGCATTGGCTTTCATACTACCCGGCAAGTAAAACCCTGAGGATAGAAAGCCTTTGAAGGAACAAGGGAGAACCTCTTATCCCCGAACATCTATTTTTAAGTTTCCCAATCTTACAAGACTACAAATGTTTCACTTTGGGGAAAATTTATCATGAGGAAATGGTGGAAAATGAAAGCTGCTAGGTAGGTTGCTACCTCATCTTGGTTGAGAAGTTACTCAGCGTGTTGCTCACGGACGCTGTGGTTTTATTTGCAACATAAGGGGGAAGCAACTGGGCAAGTGCATTTTTATCAGGCGCTTTGGATGGCAAAGTTCACGTCTCAGTATTGATTGTGACGTGCTGATAACTTCGAAGACCTCTGTACCAAGTAGTAATTAAGGCTGGAATTGAGAGAGAGAGAGAGAGAGAGAGAGAGAGAGAGAGAGAGAGAGAGAGAGAACAATGCCCGGGTTTTTAAACACAGTATCTGTGGGCGCCTTTGTGAATCCAGATAGAGACACGTTTCTCAATATTTCCAGGAATATAATACCATCTCCAGTATAAATTCTCGGAACTTAGTGTAACAGCAACAAAGTAGATTGGATGCATATTCAAAAGTTAAAAAAAAAAGCTCTTTTTCAAATTAACAGATTTGAAAGAGGCAAATTGGAGCTATCCAAATGTGTAGAAACAATGATCTGCCTTTTGAAGAATTTTAGCTTGATATAACCCCGTCCTCTCATGTTTGCCGAGTTACTGTGTACACTGCAAGGCATATGATCCTATAGGATTCTGCCTTCGCTTGTAAAGTGCCTGTCAGTAGTTGGTTGTTTGCGACTCTGTCATTTCCTCTGTTCTGTCATGGACTCAGCAACGTTGCCCTCTCTCCTTGCCCTGTGCCTCTCATCCATGGATGGCTGAGCTGTGCATGGTGTGCAGTCAAAAATGCCCATTGAATGAACTTCTTGTCTATGTTGATCCTATTAACCAGATAATTGCCTAATCTCCACTTGGCTTTGTGTGCTACAGACACAACCTAACAGGTGAAGTGAATAAAAGCACTCTCCCAGCAAATGCTCTCATGAATAGGGTCTTTTGATTGAGCGAGAATGTGATCGCCTGTACCTCAGGAAGACAATGTTCATCTCACACCAGTGAGCAGATTAAACCCAGGGCAAAGTTGACCCGAAAGATCAGACTTAGTATCAACACAAACAAACCTTTATAGAAATCCACGGAGGCTGCGTATCCAGCCTATAGATATCCCTTTCTATCGCCTCTCTCTCTCTCTCTCTCTCTCTCTCTCTCTCTCTCTCTCTCTCTCTCTCTCTCTCTCTCTCAGCAAACATTTAAAGCAGACATTCCAGCCTTCATCAATGGTGTTTACTTGGGCTGAGGCAAAACTCAATAGGATCGATTCCAAGTCACAGAGCCAGATAGACGGACCAGAACTGTGGTAGGAATGGGAAAGAAAGAGAGAGAAACAAAAAAGAAAGGGGGCTTGATTCGTAGCTGCCTAGACAATATCTGGGTTGCTACAGAGTTGGGAAAAATTAAGAGTTTGTGGGGTAATGATCTGCCCTCTGACAGTTCTTTTGCAGTTCAGGTTATGAATTAAACAGATTCAGTTAGCTAGCATTTCACAGGCCATTCCGCTGTTGCAGGAAGTCAAGAATACTCACTCAGAGAAAGTTATATGAAGCAGTTACCTGCGTGTGTTCTATCCCTGCCCTTGATGCATAAGAATATAAATATGTGACATATCATAATATTTTCATGTTGGGTAACTACAGAGAATATTTTGGCAAGGGTGCTTAATCTAAAATGTTCAATTTTAATCAGTTTGAACTATGGTCTGTCTTTCTGTGAACTGAAAGCCACCAATCAATTTTCCTTTATCTTTTTTTCTGTTGTTCTCACCCAAGGCGATGCCTTTTGTAAAAGGGTATTTATTTTTAATGGATTTTTTAATGAATTTTTCAGTCAAGCTATTAATAATGCCATTAATTATAGGCAGCTTGTATTAAAGTGCACGCTGGCCTCTTAATCCTGACCCCCAGCTATTGGCTTGCAGCTAATCCAGCCTGGTGCTTGGCAGAGAAGGGCAGGCCTCAGCCAGCGGCTGCTAAGAAACAGGATGGGAAAGGCAGAACCAAGGGATAAGAGGGAGGAGGGACCGAATAGAATGTTCGGCTCCTCTTTGCCAGAGGGCCTGAAGTTTAAAGCCAGATGATGTGCGAGTGGGGTGGGATAATCCCGCGGATGCTATGCAAGCACTTAGCAGAACTTCCCACTGGAAGGGTTTTGCTCTGCCTTCAAGGCCTGGCCGGTTTGATAACCCCAAAGGAACACTGCGGTCCCTTACCTGAGGGGGTTATGTGCGACTGCCTCGGCTTCAATCTGCTTAAATCGACCAGACAGAAGCTTCCACTGCATAATAGATTCCAATCCCTTGCTTTCACCCCATTCACCACTCCAGCTTCTCAGTGTAGGAAAAGTGTTTAATTACCATTTGCTTTCAAGATACTTAAAGGTTCCAGGATTTCACCCTTTGGTGGAAATGTTGCTGTGGGTTTGTGGGGACGGGTGATACACTGTATGCTTTTTAAAGTGTCAGGTACAGCAAGTAAACTTTGCAGTGGGTTGCAGTGGGTAAACGAGCAAGGTTGCCGGTGTTTGGGCAACTTCAGTTTGATTGTAATGGTTGATATGATGAGGTTCAGAGGAAGGAAGAAAGCCTGTTCCATCTGAAATTGACAGGGCAGAGGAAGATTAGAATTCCTGGGTCCCTCTCAGCAGCTTCTCCTGCTTTCTTTCTGAAACGGAGTTGTTAGCAGGGAACTGGAGAGGAAAAAATGTCTCTAATAACAAAGCCAGTCTAATCAAAATAAATAATAACCGTCACGTCACTAGTCTGTGAAGGGCAACGCTGTAGCTATTTTCCAGTGTAATGATTTTGACATAAACCAAGGTGAGAAACCTCACTTGTAATTACATTCAAAATAAACCCGAGTTCAAGTCCTCAGAAAAAAGGTGGAAATTTTAAGAGGTTTCCTTCATGCTGAATTGTGGTAAATGTTTGCAGTGTATGTAGAATAGGAAGGTTTTTCCGGGGGAGTTTGTTTCAGAACCAATTAATTTTTTAACAACGCCTTACCTTTATTTTTTTCAATTTAGAAATATCAATTTCTTGCCTGCCTAAAAGGATTTCTGCTGTCACGGAAGGTCACAATAGTCACCAGTTCCCTTTCCTAGTGCAAACCAGAAAGGAATATTGCATTTCATTAAATTACTTTTTATCTGTCAGATGGATGTTGTATGTCTGGCATGGGTCTGAGGTTGTGTCCAGTTTTAAAGATGCATGGGGAACAAAAGCAAGCTGGACCTTTCTTTACAAAGCCTCGAGTTCAGCAAGGGGCCTTTGTATGTTAATATCTACTGCCCTCTTCTAGAGCAGAGATTCTCAACCTTCCTAATACTTCTGCATTTTAATACAGTCCCTCAGGTTGTGACGATAACACACAATCATAATATTATCTCCTTGCTATTTCATAACTGTAATTTTGCTACTGTTGTGAATTTTAATGCAAATATCTGATATGCAGATGTTATTCGGTGACCCCTATGACAAAAGGTCTTTCCACCCCCAAAGTGGTCACAACCCACAGGTTGAGAAACACTGTTTGAATAGTCATTCTCTTTGTCTTTACTCATATACAAAGTGACCAATATTTAAGAGATGACCCGGTGCATGACAAGAATCATCATGAAGACACACCAACTCTGGTATCAAAGATATGAAACGTTGCTTACTTCTTCCATTACTATAATTTGTGATGAATCTGGAATATTTCTGCTGGGCTTAGAAGAACGTAACTTCATAAATTTTAGACTGTCTCCCATCATATCTATATGGAGCCGTAGGGAAGAGTCTCATGGTAAGTTACTTTCCTAACACTTAGAACAGTGCTGTAGGTTGATTTCTTTATTCAGGAAGGCAGGTACAGGATAGAATGAGGCCTGTCATTGGACTAGAATGAAGGATGGGTGGGAGAAAAGCTTTAGAGAGGAGGGGGAGGTGGAGAGAAAGCTGGAGTGACCAAGAAGAGCTGAAAAAAAATAGTCAGATATTAAGATTCTTTTCTGCACATAGATACAGGTTGTTATGACTATTTTTAAGGGGTGGGTGTGCACAGGATTTTGTGCTGTCTAAGTGGGCAAATTATCAGAGGTTATTGTGTGGTGTGTTCTTTCATGTGGCGATTTAATTGAGTTCAAGTGTGATAGCCAGATGCACTGGGCCCGCTATGGAATCGGGATATGCATGGCTGGCATGGTGGCAACTTGCTTCGGGAACTAGATGGGTAGAGAGATTGCTGCCAGGCTCAGAGAGTAGCCATTGGCATGGCTTGAGATGGGATGGAGCTTAGCAGGTGAGACGCTTTGCTGACTGAGATGAAAATATCCCGCAGATGCCATGTGGCCCTACAGTGCTGACACTAGTGTAGGATAAAAGAAACTTTTTTTTTTTAAACCGCAACACAGTGCTTCAAGTTCTATGTGTTGTTCATATTTCTTTCCCAGGTCTTCTTTGCTAGGAAGGTAGTGGAAGTGAAGAGAATCATTGAGAATTCTCAGATTTGTCTCACTATTATTTACTTTTGTTCATGTCTCTTTAAGCTCTTATCTATTACCTGGACAGAGAAGAGGCAGCCTTCAACAGATCCTTATTTTCATGGTATATGGGAGAATTTAGCCTACAATTTAAGAGAATAAAGAGTTCCACTGGTTCCCAGGAGACTCTATGTTTGCCTGATACACTCTTAATGTCTTGGTTGTTAATTACTTCTTTGTGGTGTAATAGAAGTCGAAGTTGAACTTGTACTGAGGGAATAAGACAATGAAAGTTGATAAACACGAAATGATTATGAAGTGAGCAATGGAATAATTTTAATTTATTTAATTTTAAAAAGTTGGTTTGCATTGAGCGGTCATGGTTCACTTGTTTCTTTTGCTCCTTATTTTGACCCTTAATTTAAGAAAACAAGCAGCCCGGAGTGCTTCACCATCTGTCTTGATCTCACTGAGGTTTTCTATCTTCATCTTGAAGGTGTGAATATGAATTTTACTTCTCAGAGTAATGCAAGTGGACAAGTGCACGGTATCCCTTACAGGATCATGAGTAGGGATTCAGCTTATGACTCTACACTTATACTGTGCTTCTTGCTTCCTGACACTGTATGATTTAAAATCATACCATAATAATAGTTGTTTCTTAAGATGTTCTCTCCAAGAAAATAGCAATGCTAACTCTTTGGGTTTACTCCTATGCCTGCAATTGTATATGCTTTGTTTCACTGAGATCAAAACTTATTGGTAATTTTCTTTTTGAGATTAATTAGATATGAAACTCTGCTCACTCAATTAAATATATAAGTATAAGACCTCAGTGAGATGTAGAGACCTTTGAGGTCTTCTGCAAACTCCCTCATGCTTTAAAATATTAGAATTAATGTTGCTTACTGGTTGTCTGAATTCAGTTCAAAATGAAACCCAGTTAGGACAAACTGTTCTAATTGTGTTACAAGCATTCTGTTATTTGCCTACTGATTACAGGAATTGCCCACGTACTTCTAATTTTATGAGTTCCTTACCTGAATCTCAATCAAAGAAGACTCTGTGCTTGTTTTGGGGGACTAGGCAGTCTTCCTACTAGACTCATGATTTTGAAAATTGTCTCTTAAATCAGTTGCAGATAGAATGGGATCAGATTGATGGCAAGATTCAAGATGCAAGGGAGGCTGAGGTTAGGTGGATGTGGTTGTGAGGGTTATTGTGGTTTGCCCTGAAGTTATCTGTATTTTGATGCTAATTCCACTGTCCCAAGGACAGCTGCCTAGTCAAGGACTCAGGAATCAGGTGACTTCACCAGAACCTCCCCATTGAATTTGTAAAGTAGAGTTAAGGGGCAGGTACAGGATAGAAGGAGGCCTGTCATTGGAGGAGAAGGAAGGATGGGTGGCAGAGAACTTTGAAGGAAGAGGAGGAGACTAGAACAGAAAGGAGAGACAGTAGAGGAGAGAGTGAGAAGCCATGGCAGGTGATGTTAAGATTATGCTCTGTGTATTTACCGGTTGTTATTAATGTTCCTAAGGGATGGATGGTACCAGGCTTTGTATGTTTAAGTGGGCAACTATATCTTACCATTTGGGTCAAAGGTTATTGTGTTGTGTGTTCTTTTATGTGACGGTTTGAGTGTAGGAAAGTGTGTGGTGGCAAGAGACACTGGACCGCCGCGGAGTTGGGATATGTTTCTGCCAAGATATCTAGCAGACATCTTGGGGCACCGCGGTGCGGACCTAGTGGGGTAAAAGACAACTATACTCTTTTATTTTTATATTTTTACAACAACAGAGGGTCTCTCTTCAGAAGGCATGGCAGTTCAAGTTGCCCTAAAGTGTTTCTGTTTTAACGTTTTTCAAAAATTTCCAGAACAAATAAAGTTGAAACCGTATGGCATAATTTGCCTAGTTTGTTTGTTGGTAGTTTTATTACATATTCAGAGATTCTGTCTTTTTTTTTTTTTTTTTTACCCAAATTGCCTAGGAAGTGGGGCTTCTTGTTGCTCTCCATAGGTCCCTTCAGAGTTGCCTCAAAGTTCAGAAGACTTGTGGTTCATTTAAATATTTGTAGCAAAGGCCAGGACTGAGAAACATGGAGGGAACAAGTCTCTTCTATAGTGTGTACTTTGGGATAAATAGGAGACACTGAAACCCAGTCTTTCTGAACACAGACACAGTATTTAGTTAATTGGGCAAGATTTCTCTGTGAATATTTATTTTATATCTCAGTTCATCCTAGGTCTTCACAGATCATATTTTTTATCTTCAGTCTTCATTACACACACACACACACACACACACACACACACACACACACACACACACACACACACACACATTCTCCAAGAATTTTTTTCAAAAGAACATTTGGTGACGAGAATGATGCAGCCCCTGGAATTCTGTTCTGTTTTATCTGATTGTGCCACTGACAGTATTCACAGTTCTCATATATGGAAAATATTGTATTTACACACACTGAGAACGGAATAGAATATATTCGAAATGTGCCAGACATGAGGTAAGGTAAGGTCTTCTGAGACACAATTGACATCAATCTTTTGTTTTTCCTAATGGGCAGAACACACATCACTCTTCGGTATATTAGGATAAGCAATATCAGAAAAGGCCTTAATTTTAACTTTTCAAATTCCTTCCCCTCCTTTCACATTTGTCCCAAAATGAAGAGAATAAAAAAAAAATCGGTGTCTAAATGAAGAAGAATCTGTTCGTCTGTATTCCTGTGTGAACATAATCATCCCAAGTAATAGCCGTGACTCACTCTCCCCATTCCCTTGGTCAGTAGGCATGCTGCTTTATATGACGGAATGAACTCACCCCTGTTTTCATACGCTGCCTCACCTCCGGTCTACAAAGGGCCTTTATTTTCATTTCATCATGCTATGCACATACTCGGTTTATTCAGTAAGTTATGGTGAGAAGAGTAACCTCAATGAAGACAAAGTAGAGGTTTAGAAAATCCAAATGAAGTCTACCAACAAATGTTGATGCTGGCAACATCAAAAATCACAGGATTTGGTCCCAAGTCACCATCCAATATTACCTGACACCGTTCTAACCTGCATCAAGACACATCACCATGTTAGAGGGAAGCAACCAGACTCCATAGTGACAACCAAGTTATGACACAAATGCCATTGACAAGTTGTGTCCTACAAAGTACAAGTCTACTATCAATGCAAAATTTACTTGTTTCTGGTGCACTTTGGAGTATTTATTCTGCACTACTAGAAATATAAAAATACACTGTTCCAAAAACAAACCTCACTTCATACCAGACTAAAGAGACTTTTTGTCATTGACCTTTACTTTTTCATCATCTATAAGGAGAAAGAAGACGCAAAGCACTTGCCATGGGGAACAATGAATGAACCAAAGCAAAACTAAATCTGTGAATGGGTTGCTTACTAAAATTGTAAATTAGCCAACTAAAGGTAGGGAATTTTGCACAAGGTGTCTTAGAAACTAAAACAATTCCCCATAGATTTTTGAAGAAGGCAGGTATAGTGGCTCACATGCCTTTAATCCTAGCAGGGAGACAGAGACATATAGATCTCTGTGGGTTCCAGAATACCTAATTTATATAGCAAGTTCTAGGCCAGCTAGGCCTATTTAGTAGGTAAAATCCTGTCAAGAAAGAGAAGAAGGATGAGGATGAGAAAGAGGAAGAGTGGGGGAGGAAGAGGAAATTGATTTTGAAGCAGAGATAGTAGATTATTGTGACCTTGGCATGGCTGTGGAATGGCTGTATTCTCTAAAATCCTTGAACACACATTTACTAAATTCAGTCTCTCACCCAACTATGGATAGGGAATAAGGGCAAGGCACATGGAACATGTTATTAAATATTTTACCATCTAGAAATCTCAGGGAAGGATTAGGGCTGTTATTAAATCCAGAGGAAGAGAATTGGATTTCATGGCAAGGTAACCACCATTACTGTGTTCCATTTAGGTCAATCATTGCTTTCTTCTCCTTTCTCATCATTTATTGATCATCAAGAATAAGCATACAAGATGGTAGATCACTAGTGATATTAATAATTAAGTGATAGATCTATACCTATTTCAAATCCTCATTATTACTGTTCACATTATTTCTTGTCCTTCCCTTTTGATCTCTCCTAATGGTGTGGCTGGAGAAAAGATGTAGTTTGATCACTGTAGACAGCTATAAATAATCCACAAAATCTTAAAAGTAAAACTTCCTATGATCCAGCTAGAGAACTTTGGGTATATAGTTTGTTTATCAAAATCCCCTGCTACAACTGAATTCTCATGTTTATCACTTCACAATTCTCAATAGGCAAGTTGGGGAATCCACTTAGGCACCCAGCAGAGGATATATGATAACGAAAATGGGGTTCTGCATGCAGTGAGAGATTTACTCCACTGTAGGGAAATGAAGGAACCTGGAGAGCATCATGCTAAGTGAAATAAGCCAGCCTCACAAAGCAAGCATCACAGATTTATTGCTTAATGTGTAGTGATGACTTAAAAGTAAGAGGAGTAATTGTCTGAGATGTGGAAAGGACAAAGGTGGAAGGATACAGGAGAAAAAGCAATGGGGGAAGGGAGGACTGAGAGTTATCAAATTATATTGTACCTGTGGAAATGTCATAACAAAATCTCTTCCTTTGTACAATAAAATATACATTAGTAAAAAATTAAAGTACATAAACTAAAAATTCTTTGTCTAAGGTTTCTGGAAAATAATTTGATATTGTCCCCAATCTCCTTTTCCTAGGGAAGTTTCACATGGCTCTTGAATATTTTTTGTCTTACATCACTCTCCAGTTGCCTCACTTTGACAATACTAGGTTATGGATTCAAGGGAAGGAGAGAATAAAAGAACAAAAGGAGACCCATCCATGCCTGAGAATCTCTGTCACCCCAGTGGGAATATATTTTTGTTTGTTCTTCACGGGAATGATGAATACTGATCAGATTAAATGTAAGACCCACAGGGAAGACAGTCCTGTGTACTATAAAATACTCTGGGTCCCAAACAGGGTAACATACTTTATGACATCAGAAAGGACTGATAAATCTCAGTAAAGACCAGGTAAAAAGAAATTTTAAAGCAAAGTAAACAGAGAGCCCCAGGGACTGAATTTCTCTCTCATTTCTCCATGTCTATGTTTTTTCTCTTAACTCTTTATAGCACCTACCCTTCCAACATTTCTCTAGGGAGATACGCAATCCCCAAGGTTATAGAGAAAGCAAGAATGACACTTGGTGAGCATTCAGAGTAAACAAAGGCGGTGCTGTGTACAGACTCTGTTTTATTGTCCCAATTTAAAACACTCTCTCCACATAGCCTTGTGACTAGCTCAAAAGAGCCCCTGGAATCTAAGACTGCCTTACAGAATCACAGCAGTGAGACCATCTGACCTTCCTTTCCTTTCTACCTAAGCTTGTCCATTATAATAGACATGGCGGGACTACGTAATCATAAGACATTTCATAGAAAAGACCATAGACATAAACACATGATGGAAACGATTTGCAGATTTCCTCAAATCACACTAGCTCTGTTATACACTAGCTCTGACAGTTATTTTTTCTTAAAGTTCTTATAAGAAATTTCAATCCATGCTGTGTAGAGTTTATTTTACAGTCACCTTCACAGCACAGAGTGATCAACATAACCTTAACTTACTTGTATGGGATGCTGGAGAGTAAAAACAAATGACTTTCTTTATATTGTTTTCCTGCATGGAAGTAAGGAACTCCAGCATAGTATAAAATAACATGGCATTTTGTCCTGGTGAAACATAGCCAAGAGGTCCACAATTTTTCAACCTTATGACCCGTGAGGCAGGAAATAGAGTCCTTTTGTTGACGTTTGGTAGAAACACAAAGGAATATCAGTGTAGCGTCATAAACAAACTGATCTAAAGGAAACCATTCTGTTCATTCTTCAGTCTGTTACCCACACCTAGAGTAAATTCTATCCAGTGTGTCACATCACTCTTCCCATCCACTGGCAAAGTTGCCAAAGAGTATAAAAACTTACATATGAGATGTCAACTCAGGTACCAAAGGGTTTACAAACTGTCTATCCAACTCTGAACTACAGTGCAAGATGTGACTATGAAAAGTAGCCTACATAATATATTAACACAAATTCAAACAGCATAGAGTGATTTAGGAAAGATATTAAAGTATCCTTCAACTTTTCGTTTGTTTTGTTTTGTTGTATGTTTTATTTATTTATTTTTTTTAATTCCTGTCATGGCAGTGAGAAATCCTAGTGTAATACAAAGTATCATGGACTCTGTTTCAGTAAAATTTAGGTGCCTGGACCTGGACCACAATTTAGACCTGGTCAGTAGGCAAAGTGCTTTTCTTTTAAGTATTTGAAGACTCTAGATTAATTTGAAACAGAGTTGGTAGTATGGTTTTAGAGTAAGAAACAGATACAGAATGGAACACTAGATCGGACATATTTACTGCTTCTTGCCCTTCCAGTTGGGATCACAGTATTAGCTTAGAAGGACTGTGTTTGTGGGGTAGCATAGAAGGAGTGTATGCTCAGTGTAACCCAGAGAAGTCTCTTTCTGTCTCTTTGTTGATTATACGAGACCTTGCTCTGTTGAAGCAAGACGAGCATCTTCACCCCGTGACAAATACAAGATTGTGATAGCAACAATTTACATCAGGTCATTCAGGTTTACTGACTTTGTAATATGTATTTGGTAAAAAAGTAAAAGGGAAAAAAAATCGGACTTTCAGAAATCTCTGCGTGAAGAAAGCCTCAGCAACTTGTATTTGTAAGCCATGTTGGAATTCGGCACTATGCAGAATTTTAATGTCCACCATATTTCAGAATTACCAAAAAGGTAAAAGACAACTTAGACATAGCAACAATGCGAGAAAAAGACATTGGTCTATTTTGATTAAAAGGCTCTCAATATACACATCAGAACAGGATACGACTCCCTAGTCTGATGACATAGATTATGGAATGGCGCTTGTGGAAATTAAGGTGAATTGAATCCCAGTGAGGCTGCAGAATGATTACAGTGGTTTGCTATTAGGTGAAAAGTCCTCTCTACTTCCACTTGGAAAAATAAAACGGATAAAAGCATTTCTGCCAGAATTTCAAGGTATAGTTACGGTTATTGCAACTTGAACATATGTGCCTATGGCTACTGGAATCACGGTGGTCTAAACCTGTAGGTTAAACATGATAGCCTGTCTATCACAATCTAGAATTGATCACTACACCATAACACAAGTGACTAATTTACAATAAAAATACCCCACATAATTGTGTTAAAAGGCCAATATATCTTTACACTAAACTGCCATACCATTACTACTACTACTACTACTACTACTACTACTACTACTACTACTACTACTATTGTTATTATTTTATTGGTTTTATTATACTGGGGAGATGTTTTCTGTCATCTACAGCTTTTGCAAGTTTATAGATAATCTAATGAGAGGCATCATGGTCTCAAGACTTTGAGAAGAGAAATTCAGTGTGAGTCTTCTTCTTTCTTGCTTCTGGATCATTCTGAAAACAGGGAGCAATGGCTCTGGATTAGATAATCAGGCGCTTATGCTCTTTCTACTAAAGATGAGATTAAGGAGTCTTCTTCTTTGAACTCTGTCTCTTCTTGCACTGGCATATATTACAGTTAAGCCTTGCTTCCACAGGCCAGTCAGTTGCTGGGCATCTCTGTGCTTAGCACAGGGAAGCTGATCAATTAGTCCGTTTAGCAAGAGCTCCCCAGCCAGCCTCTCTCTGGAAAAGAGGTGAGAAATTCTTATATTCCTCTCAATATGTTAATCAGATGACTGGTATCATAGTCCTCTAACTGGGTAATACCAGTCCCCCTTGGCAGATATGTTTTATTTGGATAATGATGTGAAATTTAAGATCTACGTTTCAATTGTGCAGAGCCATAGGCAGTTGTCAATTTTAGTGACAGACATAGACCTCGAGCTAAATTCCTGTGCACAAGCAAAAATTCCAAGAAGCGTAGCACAATTCCAGTCCCTTAATAGAAATACATTCTCTCCCATTGAGGAGCAGTATTTTTAAACTGTTCATCACGTCCCTTGGTACCAGCAAATCATTAATGCTCTCAACTATTTTCTCTAACTTGGGCACTGGTGACTTGAGCTATCAACCAGCCTGACGGGAAATCAGACAGCTATAACCTGACAGTCTACTTTTTCTCCGGCAAAACTGTCTGATTACACGCCATTTTTTTTTATCCCTCTGCAGTTTTTCTAAAAATGTTGCTAGTTAATAGATCCAAACTCCACACAAAAGGAAGAACTCTCAACGGTAGAATTTCTAAGACCTCAGGATCCTCATACCACGAGAATTCCCACTGCTGATCTTGCTGTTGGCAATTATATTAAAGCAACAGCCAGTGAATGAGACTCCTGGCCCGGGGCATTGGTAATGTGATGTGTAGCCTTGCCCTTAAGGTCACCAGTTCAAATCCAACCATGGTTAATGGGGTCTGTAGACTGTCTAGTTATTCTAGGTCCAATTATTCGTTAAGTTTGTGAAAGCACAAAATGGATCCTAAAGCAAATGTAGCAAAATAAACATCACCATTAATCTCAGCCCACTGGCCTTATAATTTAACATTTTGTGACTTTTACCTAGCTCAGCTAAGAAGAGGAAGGAAGAAAGGATAGAGAGTTTACAAAGCATATGTTTTCATACTAAACTGCCTTCTCTGAACTGTGGCCTGAAAGCAAATAAACAAAGGCTTTGTTTCAGCAGGGAGCAAGGGAATTCCAGAGCAAACCATACACTTCCCTGAAGTATGAAACAGGGGGATCAGTGGGGGCTGGGTATACATTCCTGCTCCAATAATAGCAGTGGGGAACACTATCAGGTGTTGCCTTGTTTACATACTTCCAGGTGAAACCAGTGGCACGAACCTTTAGGAAAAGGATATGGGCTGGAGCATGACACATACTACACCTGCTGTTTGCATTTGATTTGCTTATGTTTCACATGAAGGGTTTAGGAAAACATTGTCAAGACCTCTACTAATTCTGCCTGGGTTTCTTGTACTGAGCAACAGTATTGAAACAGCTTTAATTCCCCTGATGGACATGTACCGTCTCCCCACCATATGTGTGTGTGTGTGTGTGTGTGTGTGTGTGCCAAATATATGTATATATCACATATATGTATATATACACATATATGTATATGTGTACATATGTATAAGACAAGTATTACCATTTCCCCATAATATATGTACATGCATGTATACATGTAAATATATGTATATGTATGTGTATATGTGTCTGTGTGCATGTGTTAGATTTCCCCTACATGACTCGCCTGCATCACAAATCATATGAGAACTCTTGACTTCTTTTCCTAGGTGTGAGTTCATACAGAAGACGTACACTTCCTGATCCTCTGAAACTTCAACTTAACAAGGGAAATAGAGGGCTGGAGAGATGGCTCAGCCGTTAAAGGCTAGGCTCACAACCAAATATATAACAAGGGAAATAGACTGTAGTGTATAGTGTCAGAGAAAGCAGATAAAAGACGGGGCAAGTAAGGGCCCTGGACAGAGCACACATAGAACAAGGAACCTTTATTAATAATGACCTCTTTCACTTCCATCTCTTAAAGGATTGGTGACTGCTGATTTCCACACTCAAATATTTCTGAAATTTGGACTTGTCCTTTTAATCGGAGGTGTATTATAAAATCAATAAAGGTGAAGTTACCTTTTATGAACTATTATGACCACAACCTCACCTCTTGGAATAAAGTGGAGGTGTGCATCCTACTTTAGTGGAACAACTATGAAGACTGTGGGAAAACCTTCAGTTAGATAGAGGAAGAAATGAACACACATATTTCCTAAACCCCTATATAAGCCTATGGGGAAATGAACTTAGAATGAATGTTTTCCACCTTACATTCCCTTCATTTCTGGACTCAGCTTGTATGCTCCCTTTTAGTTCTCCTATATCCAGATATTCTTGTCTATCTAAATAGGCCAAAATTACTGATTATGGTACCTTACTTGGCATTCCATAAATAAAAATGTCTTTAATTTCCCTCTTTGTCACTGAAATTCTTGTGTTCACACTTATCAATCCAGGGGGGGTTTCTCAAGTGTATTGTGAATAATTCTTGGTTGTGAGGACTGTTCCATGAAACCTGGGCTGTTTGTCAGTATTTCTAATCATTATAATACAGATGCCAATATCATAGCCCACGTTGTGACACTCAGAATATGCCTGGTTATTGTCACATGTCCCCTAGGGTGGCAAAATCTGCCAATTGAGAAGTACAGATCTAGAGGCCCCACTGGCCTCTCCAAGCCATCTGGGAAAATGGCACCAAGGAAATATAAATAAATAGCTAGCATTTTCCCAGAGAACAAAGGGCCTTCTGCGTCTGTTGTTTACCCAGCTTCCAAGTTACCTGCAGCCTCTCTGGTCCCGAGAATCCCATATTGGGCCATAGACAGATGTGTTTGGCTTTAACAATACCTTGGGATTTGGAAACGGGAACTAGAGAGCTGAAGTTAGTTTTTATTTGACAGTTTTTGAAATTCGGTGGTTATTGATCTTTGATGTCTTCCAGATGGAACATGCAATAACATACAGCCCAGTTGTTGATTAAAAAGAAGAGTACCGTAGTACAACTGCCAAGAAAACTCTGGAAAAAAATTAGTTGTAGCAGAAACGTGTCTGGAGTGGAGTGCCAGTCCAGGATGAACTGAGAGCTCAGTAGGGCAGAGTAAAAAAAGTTAAGAGTAATGAAGCCTGCCTGTACCACAACAAATGCCCATTTGCATTCAGAAAGCCATGGCACGAATTTAGCTTTCTTTGAAGATGATTTTAGGGGCATTCAGACTTGAGTGTATCAAGGTAACAGAGAGGTTATGCAAATGCTAAAAGTAAACCAGCAAATGGCAACAGACAGCCTTCTTCGGGACAGAAAAAAAACAAGATAAGTAACTCACCCCCATGGGCTCTGCAAGAGTATGGAACTGGTTACACAGAACTGGAGAACTGCCTGCCACTCAATAGATTTCAACTGTGGATGGACCTGGATCTCAACAATTGCTAGCATAAATGTAACTGGTGTCTTCAAAGTTTCTTGACTGCCAGATAATGCTGGACAATACTGTAGCTGTTTGATCCTACCTTCTCAGGGTATGCTGCTACATGTGCATGTGCACTGAAGAATTATGCTAGGAATAGCTTTCATTTGGCTTATGCCCTGTGGCCCGAGATAAAGCACTTGCCGTTGCAGATACTTTGTCTTAAGGATCAAACTTAGAAGCTTTTGAAGAATGAGATGTTTGGAAATGGATGACTTCAGATTGCACTACTCTGCACAAGCTGGTGATTTGGGAGAAAAGCTACGGCAGAAATGAAAGATAGTTAGCATTTACGTTATCTTCTACTGCTTTGCTGAAAGGCCATTTCCAGATTTCCTCTCTCCTCATTTTCCAGCCGCTAATTTCTTGTGAGACTATGAGGTGTGTTCACTGAATCAGCACTGTAATGAGACAGCCACTCCCTGAATAGAAGCTCAGATCTGGAGCTACTGGATGAGCCATTTCTCAATGGTGCCCTCTCCTTGATCCTTACAAGGACTCTGTAATACCCACCTTCTCTATTTGCTTCCCTTTCCAAACACGAGCAAGAGTATATGTACCTTTTGTTGTGTGAGAGTTAAGAATAGCACGAGGTCCTTCTCAAAATGAAGGCAGTCATCCAACATAAGCATACATGTCCCCAAAAGAGAGGGGCTTCTCTGCTCAAAGAAAATGCTGTATTTATATTTTCATCCAAATAAAATTTATATTTTCATCCATCTATCTACAAATAAGTTGTAGATAGAATCATCTGATTTGAAAATAACGGAAGCAGAAGATACTTCAAAATTACAAAGATACCTTTTGAATGCCAGGTGTTATAAACAGCAAGGTTATTTCTTTAAATAATACATCAGTGTCTATGGCATGGTATGGCAGTTTGAGAGGTAAAAAGTAAGTTGGGTGTAGGTCCATGTACACTATTACCTGGTGACATGGTACTTGGGATAATTAGTGTTTTCAGTGTTAAAAAAATCTAGAATCTACTCTGAGGTAGGCCTCTGAGCATCCCTGTGGGGGATTATCTTCATTTGGCTAATTGCAGTGGGAAGATATGTCCACTGTGGGTGGTGTCATTCTCTACTCAAGAGTGTATAACTGGAGAAAGGCAACTTTATAAGCAGAATGCATGTTTTCCTTCTGCACTTCCTGATTTCTGATGAACTATAACGCGCTGCTTCAAGCTTCTGCTGCCTCTACTTCCCTGCCATGTTCGACAATTCCTTGAACTCTAAACTAAAATAAACCCAGCTTTCCTTAATGTCCTTTTATCAGGCGTTTAAATCACAACAACTAGGAAAAGAAACTAAGAAGACAGTGGGTTTATAGTAACTGGAGTCTGCCTTTAAGAAGTCTTCGTCACTTCTTTTCAGTGTCAAATGTTTAAGGTTACCCAAAACCTCAGGTTCATTTTGTCCTGTGAGCAAAGGGAACTAATGAGGAGATTTTATAGTGGGTAAAATCTCTACAGAGCATCACCTGTATTTCTATCTTCATTATAGTGTTAGATGGTTTTGAGATATTTGAAGTAACAATTTTCATGATTACCATCTCATCCCAAGGAACATAGTATTGTCTACAGATAATATGTAGACAAGAACAGTTTAAGTGGGTATACTGAGGTATGTTAATTTTGCCACAGGGCACAAAATTTAAATCTCTTGGGAACTAGAACAAGACTTATCGGTTAAATGGGGGGAAGTAGAGAAATGAAAACCCTGCTTTTCTGATTTTGATTTGAAAATACTCTCAACAGTTTTATCAGGTGTGAGAACACTCCCCTGACAGTTGGTTTTCTAAGAAAAGTTTCCAACTTTCATATCGAAGTATATAATTTGTGTGTTTAACTTACTAAGATAGGGAGAGAAGTTAGTAATGTCTGATTACACTACTAATTTCCATTTATCTCTCTCTGTCTGTCTATTATCTATTTAGGTGGGCATGAATTTCATATGTTATGAAACTAGAAAGGAGACTCCAAGGAGAGAAAAATACGTGTTGAGGAAAGATGTGAGAGACGTGGGACACTTGACAAAAGCAGAAAGGAAACTACTGTGGCTTTAAAATTTTGCGAGGGGTCCGCAGTTTGTGGAAAAGAAGTACAATCAATAAAATAAACTCTGTTTGAAGACCATTTCCATGGAAACTTTTGCCCTTAATCCTATCTTTTCTCTCTAATGTCCCTAAATATCCATAGACTTCTATCACCAGGTGTTAGTTTGCTATTAGTGAAGATAAAAAGTAATTGTTAGTATATTTGATGCCTGGTTTTATTAGCTTGGCATCATATTTTCTTGGATGTGTATCATGCTCATTTGATTTCTCCTTCAACGAATGCTGAGTGCTATTCCATTGTATTCCATTGGATATCAGTACAATGGAATTTATTAATGTGTTGAGTACTATTATTTGCAGTTTGAGAATGAATACTGGGGATTAAAAACTACCTTCTATAATACACATAAATAAGTTACAGAGTTCTATATTTATGCTACTTCATTGACCAATTCATATTGACCATCAAGCTAATTCATCAGCTAATCTTTGTCTCAGGCCTGAGCGTGAATGCATTTTAATTCATGTGTGTGCATATTTGTGTGTGTGTGCATGAGTGTATATGTTATTATGTGTGTGAAGGTGCTCATGTTTGCACAGATATGCATGTAAGTGTGTGAAGTTGACACTGGTTATTTTCTTGAGTCATTTACACTTTATATATTATATATTGAGGCAGGTTCTCCTACTTGAGCCCAGAGCTCATAAACTGGTCTTGTCTAGCTCTCCATATTATTGTGCAGATAATGTGTGGGTAAAAACTTTACAGACAGCAGAAAAAATGTAATCACATGTGTTTCCCTATTCATAAATATTTGTAATGATACATTAGCAGGCATTCAAAGAATAGTTCCTTATCATAGTTAATATTTATTCATTGTTTATTTTATTATTCTGTGATCAACAGCTACAATTCTAAACTAGAGCCAGTAACTGGTAAAACATGACAAAATATAGCCTGACAAGGACTATGTGCATGCTCAAAGGCTGCAATCCCAGTCAAGCTTTGATGCTCTCTTAAGAAGATCTCACATAGGGCTGTCTGCCTGCGATTGCTATCCTCATAGAAATGCAGGGAATGCCACTACTGCTCTATAAGGAAAAGGGAAGTGACAATAAGATTAAAAGCAGAGGGTGTGGATCATTACAGCTGAGGAAAAAAAAAAAAACAAAAAACTTGAGTTTCTCCTAACAACCGCCCCTCCCCCCCTCAGACCTAACAAATATCCCAAAACGATGGCGCCTCTCGTGCTGTTTGTTCATGGATGTAAAATTCTTCATTAAAGTTGAGGGATTAAATATAACACTTTAGCTAATTAATTATAGTTTGATCGTTTTGACACCTCCAAATGATCCAGCCACATACCTTGAAGCTTTGTCAACTCAATTGCATCTTTATTTTTTGTTGCCTTTAACCAACAATGAAGACGAATGCCACTCTTTCTAGTTTTCAATCACTTCTACAGAAGTGCTCCCCTGGCAATGTGCAAGGACAGACCTAATTAATCCCTCATCTGCCCTCTGTGGTGTCTATACATCACACTGGCAGTTGAAACCGCTGCTTGTTTTAAGGCTATTGCTGGAATGAAAAGCTCATCTGTTTTTCAATAATTTTACCACAGGTGGTGATTTGTAATTAGAAAGGGCAGAAGCCAAATTGCGGCGTGTGTGAGCGCGCGTGCGGGTGCATGAGTGAGTCGGAGGCGCACATGCCCGCATGGGCTTGCATGTGCTTTGTAATTGAACAGAGAGTGCTTTTGGTGAAGGAGAGGAAAGAAATGAAAGGGAGGAACCCAGCAGGAGCCAAAGCATTCATGCTTGGCACCAAGCCAAGCAACAGAAGTTGAAAAGAGCAAATATTTTTGGTTTTGACTTTTGTGTTCTCTTTTGAAAAAAAATGAAGAGGAGTCACAGACAGATTAGAGATCAAATACTAACCGAAACTGGAAAACCCGAAGATTCAGAAAACTCTGTCATCCCTAGAGTGGGGGTACTTATGCTGAGTTACTGGTGTTAGAACAGGGGAATCTTGGTGGGAAAGTTTTTTTGCCTAGGGTCTCTGTCTCTGCCATTAGCTGAGAAGTCTGCATCCTCTTCATCATAGATTTATAGAAAGGAAATTGAAAGTGCAGGTTGGATAACTTAACAATTCTGTCAGGACAGAAGATGGCTTCAAGATGCCTGGCTATAAGGCTAAGTGGACTCCTTACCAGGATAACATGCACCAGCAGGCACGGTGTTTCTATCCTTGACTCTCACCTCCATCATTTCCTTTGGCCTTCTTGACTTAATCGAATGCTGCTTGCTTTTTGCTCTTTTTTTTTTTCATCTTTATTAACTTGAGTATTTCTTATTTCCATTTCGACTGTTATTCCCTTTCCCGGTTTCTTGGCCTGCATCCCCTTACCCTTCCCCCTCCCCTTCTCTATCGGTGTTCCCCTCCCCCTCCTCCCCCCATTACCGCCCTCCCCCCAACAATCACGTTCACTGGGGGTTCAGTCTTAGCAGGACCCAGGGCTTCCCCTTCCACTGGTGCTCTTACTAGAATATTCATTGCTACCTATGAGGTCAGAGTCCAGGGTCAGTCCATGTATAGTCTTTGGGTAGTGACTTTTTACTCTTAAAGATGCCTTTGTTCTATGAAGCCTTCCCTCACTAGCCAGCCTGTCCATCATCTTCCACAGCCTGTGTATCTTAAGGTTTCTTTTCCTGTCTGCAAGGTGGAAATCTTGGTACCCTCCACTTTTCATGTGGGCATAAATATCGTCTAGATTGCAGACCTCTGAAGGGCATGCGTTTTCTCTTGATCTCGAAATCACTTATATAGCCCAATATGTTTACATATTCATTCACATGTGTGTATAAGATTTGTGAATTGGTCTTATAATCACCAAGGTAAACTTCAAATAGATGGTAAAGCAGAAATATGAGGCACATGCTAGATGAGACATAGGACTGTGGCAGAAGGCCAAAAGTAAAAGGATTTGAATAAATAAAGTGTTATTTGGACTATGTATTTTCTTTTTAAGAATAGTGGCTTTGCTGCATATAGCTTATTGGCAAAGGTAAACAAAGGATACCTCTTGTGTACGTGCATTGTACACTGTCTTTCTGTACTCATGGAGGGTAGAATAGACAGTGAGAAAGAATACTGACTCAATAGTTTCAGCCAGTTGGTGATAATGAGCAGTGAACCAGTCTACTCTGTTTCCTTGTATGATAAAAGATGAGGGCACATCATGCCAGAGCCATGTAAGATTTATATTAGAAATTGAGGGTTTTTTCATGTTAAGAAATTTCTCCATTAAAAGGACTGAGCTATGTAATTGTGTAGGTCTTTCTCTCTGTAAGAGCAAGTTTACAGAACAGCAGAGCTAATCTGTATCCTGTCTTTCATTCTGTCAGGTGTCCATCACTTTCTCAGTGGTGACTGTCAGAGACCAGATGGTTCTAACGCAACTGGCTCCAATAATACATTGGCCTCCCACACAGGTGTATGGGATTTGAATACTCCTATATCATCACATTCTTCTTTTTAAAATATTATTTATTTAATGTGAGTACACGGTTGCTGTCTTCAGACACACCAGAAGAGGGCATCGGATCCCATTACAGATGGTTGTGAGCCACCATGTGGTTGCTGGGAATTGAACTCAGGACCTCTTGAAGAGCAGCCAGTGCTCTTAACCACTGATCCATCTCTCCAGCCCATATCATCACATTCTTAATTCATCATTTATGATGAGTACTACCCATGAGTTCTGCCATTTGCAAAAGGAAGAGTTGATACTGGAAATAGAAAATGTAGCCAGGATCACCTGTGAACATGTCCACACTTTTGTTTTCCAGTTGTAGTGGTATCACTGGGATTTGTCTAGACCTCGGCTTGCTTTGTTGGCTTGGTGAATCAGATATACATTTGCTCAGTTCAAGCTGCTTACATGTCTTTGAATGCCAGTGTCTCATCTTACTATGGTGTAGTGCTTATTTTGAGTCCTCATTCCTTACTGTTTCCCTGCATGAATCTTCCCCTTTTGTCTGTTCTAACATACTGAAACTATCTTAAACATTCCCACTTCTCCAGCTTATATATCATTCTGTCCCCAGGGGACATACTCCCTCCCTTTGTTCATCAATGAAAATTGAACTGAGCATGAGGACCTCGATAGAGGAGTTAGGGAAAGGACTGAAGGAGCTGAAGAGGATTGCAACCCCATAGGAAGAACAACAATATCAACCAACCAGACCCCCTAGAGCTCCCAGGGACTAAACCATCAACCAAAGAGTACCCATGGAGGGACCCATGGCTCCAGCTGCATATGTAGCAGAGGATGGCCTTGTTGGGCATCAATGGGAGGAGAGGTCCTTGATCCTGTAAATGCTGAATGCCAGGGTAATGAAGTGGGAATGAATAGGTGGGTAGGTGGGAGAGCACCCTCATAGAAGCAGAGGGAGGGGGAATAGGATAGGGAGTTTGTAGAGGGGAAACTGGGAACATTTGATATAACATTTGAAATTTAAATAAATAAAATATCCAATAAGAAAGAAGAGAGAGAGAGAGAGAGAGAGAGAGAGAGAGAGAGAGAATATTACCTTATCAAAACCGTCACAGCTGTGCGTGGCACCTCTCTGCTCCATTCTCAATCCTGTTATCCTCTGTACCAGATTTTAAAATGGGCCTCCGTGTGCTGTGGTAGGGCAATAAGTTACTATTTGCTTCAAGAACATCTTTGAACTATTACAGTTATTGTTGTCTTATTCTAGCATCATTATTATCTACCCTAAAGCATTACTTCTTGAGTAATCACATACATTCTTATTCTTCTTTGACTTTCACAGTTGATACAGCACAGTACACTCAGAAGACTAAGGTACTGATTTTCTCTTAAGCAGCATAGCTGGTGTTGCCAGTCTGTGTTCCCCAACATGTACTCAGCCTAAGAGGATGGAAATGCAAGTGTTGAATATCTCTCTTTACAAAGGGATCAAAAACTAATTCTTAAACCAGAGACACGAAGTTGGTAGACAGACTGTGATTTTGCAGAATTGAGAAACTATTTGATTTTTGATTACACTGAGCTTAAAGGGATGTTATAGATAATCTCTTCTTTGAACAAATGAGAAAACTAAGTCTCTCTACTAAGTAACTTGATTTTACATCTCTTCATACTATAACTAGATAAAGCACCTAGAGATATCGCAACTTAATATGTTTCATGTTTTCCAAAGTGTTTTATAAAAATTGACTTCCCCAATTGTAGCACTGTAAATCATTCATTATCTTTCTTTCATTTTTTTAGATTTGTGAACTTTTAGCAGTTGCCTTGCTGAGTCCGTAGAACAGTCAGAGGTGATCTTCTGGAAGGGAGAGACAGAATAAGGAGAAGATAATGCGATACATGGGACATGACAGTGGAACTCAGGAGTTTGGTGGGAAAAGGGCACCAGCAAGAGGGTCATATAAAATGGGAGAAGATGGGTGCTTTCTGATAAGTGGTTAATAAAAACAAAATATATTCACATATGTATATGAACATTTCATAATAAAACCCATGATTCTGTATACTGATTTTAAAAACTAATAAATATTTATAAATAAATAAAATAATCAAAACAATTTTCCTGATATATCCCCAACAAGACTTCCGTTTTTATATCATTTGAGTACTCCTAATGAGCCATGGAAAACCTCAGGTAGTGCTATCAGCCTGAATATATTAGCATGCATTAACACTGATGTCTTCTCAACAAAGCAGTCACAAGGAATTCCTTCTCACTGTTGAGAAAGCCCCTCAGACCACTTTGTAACCCTAAGGCTGATCAAACACACTTCATAATCTGCTGCTGATAGTAACATTGTGTATTACCTACCTTCTAAACATTTCACTTGTAACTCTCCAGAGCTCAATTCCACATCCATGCTAGCAGACTACTTAACAGACTCATTAGTTACTTTACTTCAGTAATTATTTGTGAACAACCCAGTGTCCATTATATTTACTATCCTAGCAATTATGTCGGGCATGAGACATGATAGGTCATGACAGTGACCAATAAAACATTCTACTGGTGTGTCACCATTTAGGGAGTGGAACTGGGGACATAATTCTTATTATAAGCATAATTAAATATTGCTAGCTATAAAATCCAAAAACTTTTCATATGTGGTTTAGAGACATCAGAAGCCAAAAACACACTAGGTGTTGTTTTCTTAGATCTCTGGAAATTCACCATGCTAATGTTTAAAGCCAAGTATTACCTGAACTGTAGCCTGTGGATTCTAGGAGAAGGTCATTTTCATGGGTTGTCAGGGTATTGAGCAACATTTCTAGCAACCATACTCATCCCAGCTGTTTCTGCTTGCATTACAGTCCCTCAGCCTCGATTGGGAGGGATATTGGAGTGGGGCAGGGCGGGGGAGGTGTAAGAGAGGTATGAATCAAGTCATGAAAGATGGCTTGTCATTCTACTTTGACGTGAAGCTTCAATGTGCACATTTTACATGCACTCAATGTGGTCAGCTTGAGCTAGGATTCCGATGATGCACAATGTGCTGTCATTCCTCTTTCACTTATTCCTATTTGGTCCTTATTTGGACTGGTACAGTTAGGATGCCACTGTAAAGAACCCCCTGCCACTTTCAGAGGGTTTCTGAATCTTCAAAGCTTGCTTTGCTGGATCAAAAGAAAAATATTACCCTCATCTAGTTCTCAACCTCTTCAGGATATAAGAGGGGCAGAACCTCTTGTGAACAGTTCTTTCAATCTGTATGGCTTCATAGTGTTCCCCTAAGCAGGAGAAAGGGGGCTGAGTTGCAAAGTCAAAAGTAGTATCTTACCATGCATGTCAAGAATATTGTTTCTCTCTCCCTACTCTAGTTCCAGTGTCGATTCTAATTTTTCTAACTTTTTCTTAAACTATTATTAATGAACGTTATGCTGGATTCAGTCAACCCTCCTTCCTCTCCTACATGGATAGTCTTGTGGTTATATATTTAATCTTAGCAAAAAATGGATAGGTTCTAAGCACATGCAAACAAATCTCACTGTCCCTCTGATCATTTTATGATGACTAAGGAGACTCTGTCTACCAAGGGCAATTGATGCTGGAATACGTCATCTCTGAAGAACACCAAACTATTACACATATTCTTAGTGAACACTAACACTTGTACATTTTAATTATCCTGTAAGTTTACATTTATCTACTATTGTTCAAGGAGTTCTCTGAATTAATTTTGGAGTGATTAGTACATTGGTTTAAAGCTCAACTGTGTTAAGTGGTTGATAAAGAAGTGAGTTTTAGAAAACTCCAGATTTTATGTAAGCTGATTCATCCTGTGATACCCTGAGGGTTTCTTGTTTTGTTTTTTTGGAAACAATAAGGATTTTCTATGTACCCATTTTGTTTACCAAGTAGTGAACAAATTCATATCAATATCATATATCATGTGTCATATGTCATATCACATATCATTCATATATCATATATCATCCTATATCATATATCACATATCAATCAACATACATCATGTCTTATGTCATATATCATATCTCTATCTGTATCTATCATCTATCTCTCCATCATCTCTCTATCTGTATACATATATCTAATAATATATTAGATATATTAGATCTATACATGATATATACATATATACATAACACCCAGAGTATAAAATTTTATTGAAAAATAAAATAAAGCAAGCATATTTTATATCCACAGTGACTTTTATGGTCATGTTAGAAAGGTTATCTTATGAGAAAATGAGTAAGTAAAATTTTATTTAAAATTTAAGTTTTTGGGGGTTGGGGTTTTAGCTCGGTGGTAGAGGCCTGGCCTAGAAAGCGAAAGGCCCGGGGTTCGGCCCCCAACTCCAAAAAAAAAAAAAAAAAAGAAAAAAAAAAAAGAAAAAAAAAAGAAAAAAAAATTTCAAGTTTTCATTATGACTGCATTTTTTTTCTTGTGTTGTTGGTGATGAAACACAGGGCTTTCATATATAGAACCATGTGCACTGAGATGTCTCCTGTTTTGTAGATTTTAGTATATTGACTATGTATTAGTATATAGTCATATGACTACTCTGCACTATAATGAATGAATAAGCCATAAAAATCAAGACATCCTCCAAGAATGTGCTATGTTATCTCCGATTCCTGTGAAATTCCTAAAATGTGTCTACTATATTAGCAGCTCAATTAATATTGAATGAAATAAAATTGATGGAAAATGTTTATTTCTTGATATATCTGATATTATAAAGTGTTTCTCAGGCTTCTGGTGTGACTTTCTGATTTCTCTAAACATTATCTACTTTGAAAATGGGATGTTGCTATAATCTAAGATGCTATATAAAGGATGATACTATCTCTCATTCAGTAGGAGACAATCACTGTGAAACCCGTTTTCAAAGCTGACATTTCATACTATGTATGTGAAATATAATATAATATATATAGTATAGTATATATATGAAAACACTTGCTATGTTTCCCAATCCTCTTCAAATATTTTCATGCAACATGAGGTCATCCTCTAAGCATTTCAAGACATTAAGACCCATGCAATTTGTCAATACTCTGTCCATTTAATATTCATTTTTATATCATATCTCAGAGACATAGCAGAAATATAGATAATTAAGTCGAAAAATTACACATGGTCAGTGCTTATATAGTTTTTTTGTACCTTTCAGTCCTCTACTAGGAAATACAATGTAGTAAACAAGGAGAATGAGTGTGACTCTTGCTGTGATTTCTCTTTACAACTTTTGGGATTGTCCCGAGTTTTAGTTCTGATACCTACCTATGAAATTAAACAGCAGGGTTATTTTTCCTGACACTTCAGTAAGAGTGTTTTAAGTGCCCTCTATCTCTCTGTTGTATTTATATACATTCCTCCCTGGAGGGAACTTGGCATGTCTAAGAAAGGCATTACAAGGGGCTGGGATTTAGCTCAGCGCAGAGCGCTTACCTAGGGAAGCTTAAGGCCCTCAGGTTCGGGTCCCAGCTAAAAAAAAAAAAAAAAAAAAAAAAAAAAAAAAGAAAGGCATTACATCACATCTGGGACATTAGAGTAAAAAATCCAAAAGCCTCTGATTCCCCTCACGTGATTCAGCATTCACTTTGCCATTTGTTTTCAGTTGTCGTATTAAATCGTGAGGCTGCTAAGTAGCATTTCAACGCTACTTAAAGTTACCCAGCCCGCTTCTGAAGTGGCAGCTAAGTAGAGCTAATGTGTGCTGTGCCTGGTATCAGTCACTCTCTGCCAGATGTTGTCAGAGTCACAGGTGGGGCCTCTCGTTGTCAGTGTAGACTGACTCTTCCAGATGAATGGGAACTGACAGGTGGGCCAGGGTGATCCCTACAACAACAAATGGAGCAGTGACATGGACACAGTGACATGTTTGGAATTGAAATACGAGGCATAGATCTGTCACCTGTGAAGGACAGAGAAGTGACGGAGGGCTGACACTAACTTTACTTGACTTCAGTTTCAAAATGAGCTTTGTGTAGAGACAAAGCTAGGTAGCAGAGCTGGTCATGTTAGGAAGTCACTTTGCATCTCTATGTGAGAGTTGAACTTGACTGACTGTGACTAGATTGAGACTAACCTAGGAGATTGCCTAGGAGATTAGTAAAGCAGATGTCTCGATTTAATGAATGACTTTGTCTTCTGACAGACTCTTAATGCAATGACATTATTGGAAGGCAGTCAAAGATATGGCCCATTAGTTGGACGAAGTAGGTAGTTGAAGATGTATCACTGAGAGCTGTATCTTGTCTTGGCTCTTGCCTGTATGTATTTCCCTCTGCTTCCTGACCACCATGTTGTAAGCTACTATGCTCCACTGTGAACTATCCACCTGATGACTTGACATCTCAGAAAACAACCCAAAATACACCTTCCCTTAAGTCATTTACGGTAACTATTTAGTCACAATAGCAAGAAAGATAATGAATAAACTGTCTGAATTAACTGTGAGTTACCACACAGCTTATATCTGGTGACAAGGAAACAGTGGACTTCATCTAGTTGTCATATCATAATTTTCTGAGCATTCATGTTTGGCCTCAGCAGGATGTGAATGAATTCCCTTACTGGGCATGACATATAGGTGCTGGTATGCTTTAACAGCTGAGATGATTCTGATAACCAGGAGTGGTTTATACTTCCTGTATCAGAGAACTGAATGAAAAGGGTCCTAAAAAACAGAAACACATTTGTCTTTTTTCCTATTAGTTGAATGTCATTCATATATTTATTTTAATATTTTTTGCCATAATTTCCTGACCAGAACATCATGATCAGTCTATAGTGCACCAAATTCCCACTCCTATTTTTGTCAATTTTGTTGCTATATTTTGAAAGTTTCCTTTGACATCTGAAGGTAAACAAACGGGTAAAGAACCAGTTTGGCTCAATCAAGAAGTCACATGCGTGTGAGAACATTTGGTGTAACCGCCTTCCTTTCCATTGTCTTTGAGCTAGAAGTTAATGCTTGCTTCAAATGCCTAACAAACAACAGTTACCTTGATCCCAGAAAAGAGCTTGGAGTGATAAAATCTATCAGGTAAAAAAATATACCAGACCTCTTGGTTCTCTTACATACCAGATCGGCAGGTTCAATTATATACCCTTTGCTGCCCTTTGCTGTTCACCCTTTAACATTTACTGAAGAAGTTAGCATAATTTTTTTGTATTGACATTTTCTGACTTAGACATGAGAATGAATAGGGCTTTACAGGGTTTATGACAGAAACCAGGATGAGTTGATCTTTTTGCCTACTAAACTATTTCAGGTACACACATCAAAGTCAGTCCCTGACAATTTCAACAGGCATCATATTAGTTTCTTGATTTTTAATAGTTGTTTTTATCAGGTTCTGTATTAGCAAAGTAGTTATGTGATTATGCATATTATTATGTACATAATAATGACTATATGCAATAAAATTTTTATCAGTGAAATTGGATTGCTCTGAGAAGTAAGATTTTAAAAACTAAATAGATCCATGGATAGCAAATAACTGGTTTAGCGAATGAATCTTCTATAAATAAAAAGGTCCTCCTGAAGGAAATGGAGTCTCTTCAGAATTGTGGCAACTTGGAATGCCTACTCATGAGGATAGGCTGGTCAGCGGCAGATCACAGTCTATGAGAGAGTCTTCTTGTAAGCCCAGTTAATACACACCTTGGTTCTTCACTAAATCTGGTACATTAAAAATCTACACACATACACACACACACATACACACACACAGAGACACATATATACACTACATGTTCACTAGGCAGGAAATAATGAATATGAAGAAGAAGCGGGATGAATGATTAAAGCCTTTGTTAATAAGGATCTATTTACATCAGACTCAGCTTACATCATCTAGTTATGTATCCATGAAACTTCCTTGTCAATCACCATTGTCATAACATGGCAGGAAGAGATAGTCTGGATTTCACAAGTACAAAAAAACTACCAAGTGTATGTCTTGTGTGTGGCACTATTGTTCATAAACATTAGATTTAAATTACAGTTCTGAGGATAGGAAACTAATATTTAATGGGTACCTACTATATATAGGGCTATAGAATAAACTTCACACACACACACACACACACACACACACACACACACACACGTACAGTCTCATTTTGTATCCATAGAAATCTACCAGGTTGATGCTAAAATTTGTATTCTCCTGCAAAATAATTTTAAGGGAAATCTTAAGAAAGCCGTGCAACTGGTTACTTCTAAACTAAGCAGAGATCTACTTGACTGTCATTGTTCAGACAAGGTGTTCGTCTAATGACAGCAGCTTTAGTAACTTTTATTACTGGATCATATCATTTTGAGAATATGGGCATGAATATATGATAAAGTCATGTTTGTGTAATGCAACAAATATATACCAATTATCTACTTATGTGTTTACATAAAACGAGTTAAAATAACAAACCTGTGTGCACAATTATTGCAACCATTTGAGTAGCTCTTGTGCTATGTTTTATGCATGTCATTATATATATCTATATATAAATACATATTAACATATATGAATTATAATCGTATGTATAATCATATATATAGTACATTGTTATGTGAAATGTATTTAAATGTTTTTTTAATTTCATATATAAATTGTATATGCATACATAGAAACAAAATATTATACTGCTTTCTTTTCCTAAATAACTGTGGGCAGTCCAATTAAATATAAACCTAAGGAGACATTAGGCTCATTGTAAATTGAGTTCTAATACTCGCTTCAGTAGGACACTTACCAGGCAATCAATGCTTTCTCTTCAGTATTCAGGCCATGCATCACTAAGAATCCTCAGACAAAACTACAGAAGAACCTTCTTTTCCCTGTTCTCTCTCTCTAGCCTCTTGACATTCCAACACTGGCTCCCCCTCTACACATACACACACACTGTAGAAGCCACTATTTGGAGACTGCTGGACCCTTCGGGCCTAACTCTAATTCTATTGTATATCTGCAAAAGTTCAGGGCCAATTGAGGTCCCTGCAGTGAAAGGACAATCACTTACTAGTTAAATTAATTCGATTCTTTAGTCGACAAAACGATGTAGCATTTTCATCAGCGAACCAATTGAGAACTCTGCACTCGGAAAAATAAAGAATCGATTGGGGCAGAAAGAGACCTTCATGGGAGTTTGTGTCCCACACAAAGGCTGGGGAGGCTAAGCTGTCATGCCTTTTCTTCATCCCAGTACCCAATGCATGGTACCAGCTCTAGCGTGAAGGGAGATTTAAAAGCAACTAAGTACATATAAACATTTCTCATTCATTATCAGGGGTTTGTGCTACGGGGTGATGTATCATTAGTCCTAGTGTAAGGCAAGCTTTAAAAACGTAATTACTTAATCATGCAGTTAGCTTGCCATCAATCCTAGCAGCATTTGTTCTTAACTAGCTTTTAAGAACAAAATTAGGAGTAATTTGTAAACAAAAGTAATTGAAGAGAGGCGGATATTGCCAAGGTGTTGGCAGCATTAGCAGACATTATTGTTTTCCTTAATACCGCCAGAGCACCACAGTTAACAATAGGTAACAGGCAAAAGGCAGGGCTATGGAAATTGGAGGTTGGTGATCTGGGAAGTGCAGCACCAGGCAGAAACTCTTTTCATTGGCCTGACCGGAACCTAACTCCAACAACAAGTTGATAATCTACTCCTGGATTGATCTGCATTACATTCCAGTGAGTTATGGCACAATCTGACACTTTACGACCCTGGAAATTGTCTTTCTCTTACCTGTTATGTGATGGATCAGCATTGCACAAGCTATAAAGACACAGCTACCACAGTTCTAAAAGCACAAAGGCCACTCAATGCAGACACAAAGAAGCTTTGAGCACCCTTGCTTCTGGTTAGCTGAGACAGATTCAGTGAACTTAGAATGAGCGTGACCTCTATGCCTGGTATTATCTGAGGCTTCCGGAGAATGTCAGTGAGCAACCACTAGACCTACATTTAAAAGTCTTATGAACTTATTGAGATAGAAAATCATAAATCAATTATGATTTCAAAGATGAAAATTAGTTCTGATACAGCCCCGGCCATTAGCCTCTCATTCCCCTCATGGATTGAAATCTTTATAAAAAGACTCTACATGGAAGCACTATAGAAAACTTGGGTAAAAACAAAAATATGCCAGGTGTACTCATGCCTCCTAGACAAAATAGAAGAGTCTGAAATAAACCAAAACACACAGAAAATACATAAAAAAAAGCAATGACGAGGTAGAGACTCAGACCTAGGGATTTGTTTTTACATCACTGTGTTGCTAGGACAAGGGCAAATGTCTTCTGATGATTCAGTGGAATTCAACAGAGGTCTTGAATTTTATGTGTCTGAATCGTCCTGCAGAACTTTAAGCAAGTCATGGCAAGCTTCAGAGATTCAAATCTTTATCTGTCAACTAGTATGTGGGCACCATTATCCCAACCCAATATTGTAGCCAATTCATTGAAGTCAAGGTGCCTAGCAGTCTTAGGCATGGAGGTACATTGATGCTGCTTATGTAAAATCAAGGGATGGGGAAATGAACTACGTAATCGAAATCAAAATACAGTAATTTTTGAAGGGTTAAAATTTCACTAGAAACCGGCACAGAGGTGTTGAGAATAAAAAAAAAAAGCATATCTATTGGCAAGACTTGATGCATCAAGCACTTAATGTTTATAGTATATATTCATATATATATATTATATACTGTGTATAAATGACTAAATATTGAGTAAAAGTGTAAGGTGATTATTTCCATTAGAGTTTTATAATTCTTCATATTGACTGATCTTGGTAATAAGTTGTCTTGTATGTCCAAAGTAAGAATCTCATAGTGTTCACTCTGTGCACTATTAATCATCTGGAGAAGGAAAATAAATACAAATCATAGCATATATACTCTGATTTATAACAAATATCACTTCCTCACCCGCTTCCAAAATGAAAATAAAAAGAACAACAGTCTTTTAGGTTACTAACTTGGGCATGTAAACAAATTATGAAAATTCCCTGTGTTCTGTTTTTTCAGTCGGAGGAAAAGAAATGTCACATTGCAATGAAAGAACCTCAGAAGAATATTAAGGGTGGTTTGTGTGGTAGTGAATCCCTTGAATTCTAAGAGGGTAGAAATTGCTATCAAAGCAAGTATCATGTCCTCTGCTAAGGAAAACACTCCCTTCGTTCATTTCTTACTGACAGGAGCAGGTTTTCTTCTCTTTGAAGTTTATGATTCTAACATAGCAACAGGTAAATATTTTTCTTCAGTGCTTGAGGCATTTGGCCTTCAGAATTAAGCCAAGTCTTCAAATCATCCAAGTTTCCATTGTATGTCTACTAGAAGCCTAGAAGAGCAGAGCTAAGAGTTTAGATAATTATCCAGATAATTACCCAGGCCTCTAAGTGACTTTTATTGGTTTACATAGATCATTTGGGCAGAAGGAGGCTTTTCTCTTTTAATTGTCTGTAAAACAAAATCACTGTATTATCAAATCGGCCTACTCCTTTAAAAGATTAAATAAAAATTACTTGCAATAAATGCGAACACAATGGCTGGGAAGTCCTTGTTCTGGAAGCCTTCAGACCCCCAAGAGAAATATATGAGGCTGGGTTAAGATGAGCCAGTTTGACAAGCCCTGGAGACCTCTACCATGTGCATTGTCCACTGTGCAGAGAAAGCATTCTTCATTACCCAGACTTCAAGAAAATGGGACTGTCACTTCTATTAACTAAAGTAATTGATGTGAATGAGTAATTGAGGTTCCCCTGCCCCAAATCTTATAAGATGTGTAGGGCAGTTCCTCACCCAAAATACAAATTTTATGTATATACCACAACTAACTCCATCTTCTACTTCTTCATCCCCCTCTTCCCTCTTTTCTCTCTTCTTCCTTTTCCTTTACTCAAGTCTTTCTCTTTCTATGAGTGTGTGTGTGTGTGTGTGTGTGTGTGTGTGTAAAATGTGTGAATGGAGGATTATATATGCCAAGATGTGAAAATCAGAGGACACTAGGATTTCAGCATACAAGCTTTGTGATTCTTCTGTTTCTATCTCTTACCTCCTTCAGGGACCATTGGAATTACAGATCCACATTGTGTGTCTACATTTTATGTGGATTCTGAAGATTCCAACTCAAACTCAGTCCTAATGGTTACATGGCAAATGCCCTTACCCACAGAACTATTACTTTAATGTTACATCTGTCATCTCTTCAAATGCACACTCTGATTTGAAGTGTTGTTCCAACAAATTCATTGACCTCTTCGCCCCTTGCTGTATTACTTCTTTCTCTTCTTTATTAGGAAGCTTATGATGTTGACACAGTCCAGTGCTTCCAGTAAGGGGATATATTAGGAGAGAGAAGGTAGACATGGTAAAAACAGACTAATTCAGAAGTTGGTAGAGGATCTCTGACCTTCTGTGCCCTACTTCCTGGATGTTCTTAGAAGTCTTCTCTTCCACTTTAGAATTAGAAATAGGTAGTATGCATGCCAGTGCTAGAAGGTGATATTTAATGGTGCACTGATCTATGTGAGTCAGAAATACCTATGTCTAATTCCAATTTAAGTAATAATAAATACTTAAATATATATGTACTTAAATATATATGTGCATATATACATATACATATATACACACATGTGTATATATATACATATACATACATATACACACACACATATATATACATATATGTATGTAATTTTTGGTGACTTGGGGGTCTTGGGAATCAAACTCAGCACTTTCCTTGTGCATGTATCATTTTACAAATTTTAACCAATCCTGGAAGATTTTTCTTCTTTAATTTTTAAAATTTTCATTTTTATTTGTATAGAAGTTTTTTGTGCATGTATTTCTGTATACCAAATCCTTGCCTGATAACCAGAGCATAGACAGTTTGTTAAATCCTCTGGAACTGGAGTTATAGACAGTTGTGAACTGCCATGTAGGTGCTGTGAATTAACCTAGGTTCCCTGGGAAAGCAGTAAGGCAGTAAGTGCTATAGTCACTGAGCTATCGCTCCAGCTCAAGGTTCTGCTGCTGCTAGGTTCTCTACAGTATCAACATTGCTATTTCATAGAAGACTTCCTTCTCCCTGTAAATTTCTGTCTCGTTTTTCTTCATGCCACTATTCTTGTCTATGTATTTATTGTCTGTATTCTTCAAAAGATAAAATCTCTGGAAATCAGAGTTCTTATCTGTAGTGTAGTTCTTATCTACTGTGTAGTCTCTCTAGGACCATGTCATTGTTCACTAAGTACCCAAACAATAAATGAAACAACATTTGTATATGGAAGACAGAACTGTTATTGCTACCTTCTTATAATGGCCAAGTCAATTAAGGGTCAATACAAAACTCTACCTGAATCAGTTAATATCAGTAAGCATAGCAGAATACTTAATAAGGTCTCTCTCTACAACTGCTCCCTTGACATCAATGCTTATGCATCCAATTCTGTCTCCTGAGAAAATATGGATAGGATCTGCATACTTCTGCCAGAAAGACTGAGAAGAATCCCTCTAAGGTTTTGAATTCTTTCTACTTCATCAATAAATCAAATGTAGTCTTTAGAAGCCTTATGAGAACCTTGTTTCTCAGGATGATTTTAACCAGTGGTTGTACTGTCCCTCCAAACAGGAATCCTCATATGTATATGTAGTTTTGACTCAACTCCTGTAGATATAAGTAGAGAGGAAAACAATTGGGCATTTTTGCTTGTGCCAGACAAACATTAGCATACTTACTTTGCAAAGCGTTTCCATGAAGTGATCACAAATCATTTAGGTTTCTAGAGGAAAATCAATATCCAAAAAGCTAGGAAGTGAGTGATGGTAGTAGGGTTCTGGAATCCAAGTAGACCAGACATGCCTCCCTCACCAGAACAAATGCTCACCAAAGACTTGTATTCTGGGTACCTGAAGAGTGAGAACTTGTGGAGCCTTCCAGGACATTGCATAGACAATTACATGATCCTGCATGTATCTACCTGTATTTTCAGTAAGTTTTGAATGAATAAAATTTGAAAAACATAATGAAATACAGCGTTCTTTCCAGCGTGTTCTGATACCTAACTGAGCTTCAAGATTAACTGCATTGTGAGTAGTGACTACAGGACAGGAGTAGGGAATGCATACTGAGAGTCTCATCAGAACCCATAAATACAGATCTTTTGATGTTATCTAGGTAATGCACTATTTGCAAGCAAAGGGGCCAGGTGGAACTGCTCACCCTAGAAGCATTAGCTTCTATTTGCTCCTGAAAGCTTCCATTGTATTACAGAGTTCTGGCTGGATTTATACTTGAACTTAGGTTTCAAGGTCAATTCCTTACACAGTCACCATCGGGCATGAGGAAAGAGGCAATTTGAAAGAACTTGTGTCTTGTTGATCAATACAATACTTGATTTTTGTAGATTTGAGATCATTATTGTTTGAGTTCCCTGAAGATGTCTTTTATTTTTTCTTATAAAACATACTTTGAAATAAAAGGGTCACTGATGAAAATGAACCAGATGAAAGGGCTTTGCAAGTTAATAAATTTATATAGTTAGAACTGGCATTCAAATTGGATGCTGTGAAGCTTCACTATAAATTTGTATGTTTGTCATGCCCCCCAAAAGCCATGACAATTTAGAATAGGAACCATTTGGCTTTATATACCCTGTCCATTATCACTCACTCCTTCCCTATCCTCTCATATCTAGCTCTTCTTCATGGTATGCAGAGAGACTACTAAATCTAATGAAAAAAGAAATGGAGTGTTTATCTGCTGTTGTGCTGTTACAAAGTATAATAATTTCTTTTAGTCACAGATAAATCTAGTTTAGACAAAGATGATGAACACAGATTTGAGTGATTTTAACGAATTAGTGATACATGTGAGCATAAGTGGTCTGGTGTTTAGAGGAGAAGCTGAAAATTGTGTTGTATTGCAACACTGGTCATTGTTAGACTTTTTTTCAGTAGAAAGAGAAATTTTTTAAAAGTATACACCCCATTTTCTTATATCCACCACTACCCCCAGGGTTTCAGTCCATTTGCAAGGCACATATTTGTGCTAAATACAAATATGCAAATTTATCAACTGAAAAAGTGGCAGTGTCTGGCTAACTTAATTACAACAACAATGACCTACATGCAGTTGAAGATAAGAAAGATAATCTTAAAACCCAAAAGGCAGTAACCTGCTTTCCACTGTGGGGTATCCATTCTCCTCTTATGTTTATGTGGAAAATTGTACATTATGTAAATTAGTCACTGGTCACAGACCTCTGGCCTCTCCTGAACAGAACAAAAAGCTGGAGGAAGCACAGGCTTTGTTTGTTTGTTTGTTTGTTTTTTCTTTTCTTTTTTTAATCATTCCATTTGTTTACATCTCAAATTTCTTACTTCCTGGTTACCCACTCCACCAATTCCCCATCTCACGATATCCCACTTCTGTGTGACCTCTCCACCCACCCCACCCCCATCCCACATCAGTCCTCTCCGCTACCGTTTGCCTGTATGAGGAAGCACACTCTTAAATGTTGTAGCTAAGAACAATGTAAAGAAAACAGAATTCTCTCCTGTGTGTGCCTTTTCAGGTGTGTGTGTGTGTGTGTGTGTGTGTGTGTGTGTGTGTGTGTGTTTACTGTATTGTGCTGCTAGAGACATATTTACAAGACTCCAAGATCCATTCCGGACTCTCAAATGCTAGCATCTTGAAGACCCTCCTTATCTAAGAGGATAGCTCTTGTTTAAAAACTGCACAATGTAAATTGTATCTGGTGTTTAATGAATAGTACTGAAGTTGCTGTATGCTGCCACATATTCCACTGCTGAACGTGTCATGAGGCAACATTTTATAGGCGTTATAAAATCTTTTTTACCACACACAGATGCATTACCCAAAATTACTCAAATCTGCAGGGCATCTGAGACTCACTCTGCAACAGTAATAGGCTTTGCTGCTTAAAAAGTGATTATGACTAATGCACAAAAACAATTATCACCACACTCAACTGCCAGGAATTCATTCTCAACTGAAATTTCAACAATCGCTGAGAAAAACTAAGTAATTTTCAAAACGTACAGGATCATAAAGCAGAACTAGAGAAATATTTTAATCTGTCAGTCTATACAAGGAAGATTTTATTGGCGTTATTTTTACAAACCCTAACATTTTACTGTTTTGCAATATACACTGTAGATTAATTAGAGGCATTCTGAAAGAGTTAATGGATATAACTACCTCATGGGACTGGTCCTACAGCTATAAGAGGCAATATTAATGTTTAGAAAGAAACTAAGGATGGAATCCAATAGATTTAGTTTTGGCCCTGAGCAGTTAGTTCCTACATCTCTCTGGAGTTAACTTTCTTTTTTTATACCAAGAAAGCTTTGTTGAGGTTGCCTCCTACTCTAACCTGCCATGATTTGGTCTTTTATATGATCTAAGGTAGGAAAACCTTGGTTTCTACTTTTGCCTCTCCCATTAGTGGGGAAACGAGGGGAAAATATAGCAAAAGAAGCAGAACTGTTCTTTACCGTAAAGGGTTTGATGTGTAATGCAGAATGAACAGTCTGATACCAAGGGCATAATGGAAGAAACAGGAAGTTCAAGAAGGGATGACACTAGGCAAGGTCATGACTAGTGAACTTGTCCCATTTGTGTACAGTGGGAATGCATTTGGGGCTCTGAGGAATGAGCACCTATGTGCTTGCCTCAACATCCATCTGCATGCGCTTTAGAATCCTCCACAAATCCATGTCTACATTCCGCTCTGTGGATGATCAAGTGAGGATTACCCTCATGGATGCACTCCATGTATCCTAAGCTTATCTACCAGTCGGTTTGGGGTTCTAAATGAATGTGCTTCAGAATGATTTGTTTGTTTTTTTGTGTTGAAAGCCAGAGATTGAAGACTTGAAAGAGTCAGATAGGCAAGCAAACTGAGCAGGTTATTTCGAGACTCGAAATTCAGGCTTTTGGGCAAAATTCCTGACTTTGTTTTCTGTATCTAACTTTATTGGAAGTGTTAAAGATATAATATCGAACACAAGGAATATCTTGTATAAATTTTGACATTTAATCCTCCTTATAATGCCCTTTTAATTTGGATTTTAATTGATCCTACTTTAAGAGTAAAACTAAACAAGCAAACAAAAATCAAGACGCGGAGAGGTCATGCATTAACTGACAGCCAATGACAAGGCTGGCACTTTAACCAGGGCTCTCTGACTCCAAAGCATAGGGTGTGTACTTAAATATACAGGAAGCTAGATAGGTATATGCAGAGCATATAAGCCATCTTCAAGATCAGGCACATTCTACAAGCTCATCTGAATCAAGTCATTTGATGTGCTGTTGGTCTGTACTGTCTAAGAACACTGACAGGAAACACTGATAGGGGCTTCTGAGCACAAAGAAGTATGATCCCTTTGATCATTGGGCCCATCACTGACACACATCACATGAGCTGAAACTAATGTCCCTTACCACAGAGAAAACCAGAAATAGCTACAAAGAAAGAACAAACCATTCCTAATTCATACCTTTGATTCTAGAGGTCAAATGCAAGTAAATCAGGCCTGCTTTTTTTTTTTTTTTCCTTTTCCTTCTGCACTGCACGGATTTCAAGCTTAATGTAGATGTTTTAAGCCACTGTGGTTCCAGTGAGCTATAATAATGGTGTATCAAATAGGCTGTGGTTAGATGACCCAGCTCCCATTTTGTGCTCTCTGCTGCACTTTCTGTCTTGCCAAGGTCAGCGTGTTATGAAATCATTACATGATTTAGTCATGTATTAATTTTAACATCCACCATGGTTTAGGCTCTTTGCTACAAAACTTGAATACAGGAACCCTTAAGACATGGTTTCTGTGTTGAAGAAATTACTAACTTAGTGGAGAAGGCAGCTTAGTAAAGTATCACTTAGTTGTGAGACAAAGGTTCAGAGAATGGGCCAAGAAAGGGTCATCTCTTAGATCCCTGTCCCAATCCTTCTAATCATTAGTCTTTGTGGACTTGACTAAATGCCCCATCTTTCACCCTGTCATCTATTAAATGGGAATCTGTCTCCTAGGGTTATCAAAACAATAGCATGAGTAGTTAATGAGGTCAGCCACCACTGATTTCATTTCTCTAACAGTCTGATGGGAATGTAGAAAAGGGGGCTAAGCACATTGAAGCCTGACAGTGAAATGAGAACCAAATACAGAGTAGGCATTTGCACAGGAAGTCAAAGCTATGAGGCCTTCTAGGCAGGACAGTGAATATACTTTAAAGTATTAGAGAAAGTCAAAGGGATCACCAGGTGAAGTAGTTGGGTTTGGAAAGAAAAGGTTGAGGACTCCACAAGGACCCTGCCAGGAAGGTTTCAGATTTGGATTCACAAAGTTGAGTGAGAGTCATAGGTAGACTCTCACTGGAACAGTGGCAGGGCCCTGATTGATATTAGGTCAACAGTGTGGGGATGCTGTAGAGAGAACAAGCGCATGGTGATGCATGAGTACATTCTTGGGTCCTGTCATTATTAGCAGATGTGAAATATGTGTCAGCAATAATCGCTTGACCATAGAGAGAAGCAAACCAGTATGTGTGTTTGTTAGCTACTTCAGATTATTAACTTCCTCCCACCTTTGCATAAGCTATGAAAAGAAATGAGCTTCTTTTGATGCCTGCTCTGGTGGCACCGTGAAGGCAGAGCAATGGATTCAATGTGATGGAGATAATAAATCAATAGCCAGTACTCGTATAGGTGTTGTATTCTAAGTGGAAGAGGGAACAATCCTACCTTTGCCCATAGAATCATATCTGAGACACAGCTCTTAGACAACCAAGTGTCTCGTCTACAGCTTTAATTAAGCTTCTCTGCTTGAATTACAGTTCACTGGCACCAACATTCCTATTACCTAAGACATTTGTTTAAACTGCAGATGCCCAAACCCTACCAAAGACCAGAGGAATTAAAGTATGTGATTTTAGAATACAATTGAGCAAGTCTATAGCACATCACATTCTGATTTGATTAGTACACAGTGTATATATGCAATGGTGTTTCACGCTGTATATTATGAAAAACGTGTGATTGTTATATGCTGTTTGAAGATCTAATAATGATATGTGAGGAGATAGAAGTGTTAGTCACTATAAATAAAGCACAACGACAGCATGCTTTTATTGAATGATTACTGGATTCCATACATTTATAAAATGAAAGTAATTACAAAATATATACACTATTCTTCAGTGTGAATAATTGCACACAGTTTAGCCAAAGCTGTGATCAGAGAACAAGAATTGCTATTTAAATATTTGAGAGTCTTCTGTTGCATTAGGTTTCAGGGGTGGGGGGTGGGGGTCTCAACTCCTGAACTCATGGACCAAGACTAACCACTTTTTAAGCAAGGAGACTCATACCAAAGTAAAGGTTTAAATTATGAGAAAGCGTAAGGTTTTCAAAACAAAACCATAATATTGGAAGGATCCAATTTTTTTCATTAAACTGCATCCATTTCATATAGTAGATAAGACTAATGTTCAGTTCCTTTACCTTTCAAATTCTTTAAAATTCTTTCACTGTATATCTGAAAATGATATTGAGGATCAACGCACATTGGGCAAGTAGACCGCAATCAGCGTATTGCATATTACAAAGAGTTAAAGAGTCCTGGAGAAACTTTGCCTTGTAGAAAAGACAATCACAGTACAATTTTCCATAGATATAGTAGCAGAAAGAAGCTGGCATTATAGGAAATATGGTGTGTAGTGAGCCACATTAGAAATATATAACAAAGAGTCGAAGGCAGGGCATTAAAAATCAAAACTACCTTGTGTCTTACAAGTTTACCTCCTGAGCAGATGTAGACAGTAAGGTGTTGGTGTTGGTGGTGGGGTAAATGCTTGCTCCACAGGGCGTTAAACAGGGGAAGGAAAATGCATACAGTGCATGCTGATGACTCAAAGCCAAGGCACATGCCCCAGAGAAACAGTGGTTCTTGCATTTTCTTTGAGGGCTTCTACTCTCCAGCCGGCTTCATAAAACTTGGAAGGCCTTACAGATATTAGACTGTTTATGCATGAGCATGAATAACATTGCTTCAAAAAATTAAAAATTAAGAATTCACCCAAATCATTTCATTGGAAATCAATTAGCATTTTCATTTACTTTGTTCTGATGAAGCAAAAGCCCACATATTCTCTCTAAAAGGACATTTCCAGACATGCCATATAAATTATTAAAAAGAAAAAAAGCATTACAGAGTAATTAGGTTAACTCTATTTCCTCACTCCTCCCTCCAGCTACCTCCTTTCCAAATAGATTACTTTTCAAAAAAAAGTAACAGTTATTCAAAACAAAATATGTTGGTTTGTCTTACAGCCAAATAAAATGGATCTGCATTGCACAGTGATATAAGCCAACCTCAAATTGATACATTTATCAAGGAAAGAAAAAAAAAAGCATAGCTTACGCAGCTCTGTTGATCATTTAAAATGTTAATGGTAAAGCGCTTTAAAAAAAAACACTATTTAGATACTTATGACTAATGGTGCAATGCTAGTTAAATTCAAACCACTCATTAATTTCAGCTGGTTTTCATCGCTGTGAAAAATAACTCAAAAGAAACTTCAATAATTTTCAAAAGCAACATAACAAATAACACCCAAGTGCTAATCTACCCAGGAAGCCCCTTCCCCAGACTGGGTGTTCTGCCAATAAACTCCTCAAAGGGGCTGGGTAATTTCTGCCTTGCATGTGGATGTCATACAATTCTTCAGTTTAACTCGGTAACAGAATCTGATGAGTCTTGTGGTGCGTAATATATAAAGGCTACATTTATGCAGCATGACTAAAGAAGTCACGTGACGAATGTGGCTTTTCTTTCTTCCCTCCTTTGTGTTCATGGCTGACTCAACATTATCATAATGTTCATATTTTAAACCAGGAAATAGAAAGTTAATTGATAGCTATTTAGAGCCCTCAAAATTCTCTTTTAAATAACCTTGTTGAACAATAAAGAATTACTTTCTGTGGGATTAGAAACATCATAGAAAATAATTTATTAGGACTGATTTCCATATTGGCCACTGAGCCAACAGACTACTGGCGCTATCTGTTTGCTTGAACTCAGTCAGTGCAATTCTAAGTCAAAATGTTTTCCATAGTTTGGGACTGGCTTTAACCTTTTGCCTTTCAGAACTGACCAGTATGTAGGCTGTACAGGATATCCGCTTCGATTTCCCCTTTCTTTATAGATGAGAGCAATGCTATCTCCTCTTTATCCATGACTAAGGGTGTGGAAGGTGCTCCAATTATAGCCGTGCTTCTCTATAAGCTTGTTGACCGGTTCATTTACAAGAAGATTAAGGAAACACTGTAAATAGATACTTTAGCAGCAAGAAATGTACTAATAGAAAGGATATACTATTATCAGATTAATAAGTGCATATCAAATCACATAATCAGATTTGGATAATCTTTTTTTATAAAAGATCTCACTCTCTAGTGATCAATTCATCAATGAACTTTTATGCAGATGAGAACATTTAATTAACCAGAGTGTAATGGGTACATCTAAATCACAGTGACCTATGAAGGCTAAAATCAATCACCTGCTGATAGGATAGATCTCATTCACTTGATTAACAATAACAATAAAATATGTAAAAAAAAAGATGCTTAAAATTACAGAGTGAGAGAGGAGAAAGAGAGGCAGAGGGAGAGAGGGAGGGAGAGAGAGAGAGAGAGATAGAGAAGCAGAGAGACAAAGAGAGAGAACATTGGCAGTATGAGCCAAGAAAAAGAATGCTCGATCATATGTTGTTCATGGTTCTTATGAGAAATTGCTGAGCTTGCCTTTAGACATCCAGAACTGTATGGCTGACTTATTCTTGATATTTACCCATGTGCCAAGGTCCAGCCTTGCTTAGGACCAGGTTTCTGAGAAAAGGACTGTTTGGAATTTTCACAAACAAGTGACTCAAAGTCAAACCATGGGTCCAAGCTGGTGGCCTGTGTTCTGCTGAAATGACTTTCCAGATTGCTCCTCTCCCTCTCCCCCTCCCCCTCTCTCCCCCTCTTCCCTTCTCTCTCCTCCTCTTCCCTTCTCTCTCCTCCTGCCCTCTTCTCCCCTCCCCTCCCCCTCCTCCTCCCCTCCCTCTCCCTCTCTCTCTGCTCTAGATAGCATTTTTTGCTATTCTAAAAATTCTAGTTGAGACAGCTAGCTTTCTGCTAGAGACAGCCCTTTTTGCTAGTAAAAATTGTAAAAGCTCTCTGGATAGCTCATGGATTTTCTGACCAAAATCTAAAAAGCTACTGTAAAAAATCTTGAATCTCCAAACCAAGTCAGAAATCCTGTTAGAAAAAAAATTCTAAAAGTAATTCTCAGGTTTTCCCATGAAAATCAGAAAGCCAAAGTGGGGGGAAATTTAGAAAGAACTGTGTTCACTCTTCAGACAGCCTTCTCTGGGTAGCAGTTACAAAACCTTCTAGAACAGCCCTGCCAGCTCTCTAAGTAATTCTTGTGATTTTTGACCAACGTCACCAGAAATCCTGTTAACAAAAAATTCTAAAAGAGCTACGAAAAATTCTAAACAAGCTGTGTTCACTCTCCATGGATTTTTTTCTTTCTTGATCAAAGTAAGAAATCCTGCTAGAAAAAAAAAATCTTGAAGAACAATTTTCGTTCTCCAGAGATTTCCAGATCACTCACCTCTTGCTACAGAAAAAAAATTGTGAAAAACAGCTGTCACTCTCAGCTTGCTCATCTCATACAGACCAAAAACCCAGTTTTTTAATTTACACATAAATTTAGTTATTTATTCCAGATTCCCACTTGATTATCCTCTGAATCAGCATCTCCTGGACCCACGCCCTCGATTCTTCGGAGACAGCAAGCACTTTTTGTTTTTTGTTGTTGTTGTTTTGTTTGTTTGTTTACTTTATTTTTTAACATTGGGAAAGAATTCAGAGATTTCCCACCTTTGTAAACTTAGCTGGGTGGGATCCTATCCTGAGGTTACCATTCTGACCACATCTAGACCCCAAATTCTCTCTGACCCAGGATGACCTTTCTGACAAGCTGTCTCATAGCATGCCTACCTCTGTTCCTTTAGATCTGTGACGCCCCTTATACAATTCATATTGAGTTCTTATATTTTACATAGTTGAGAAATTATATATTTTGAACTCATGTTTTTAGAGTTCTTTTCCACAGCCTTAAGAACTTCATCTGGAGTCCTTAATTTTGACAGGGAGTACGTTCCTCAGAGGAACGTGGGAATATGTATGTTATTACACAAACAAGCCTTCTGCCCACAGCAGCCACTGACACTGGAGGAGGCCTACACTTGCTGGCCTTTTTCCGGGGGCAGGAACCGTGTCATTCTGTCCCTATCAAGGCCATGCCTGACTTAGCCATGGGAGTGTGAAATAACTGTACCATTTCTATTACACATTTTCTCTCTGTCTCTCTCTGATACACAAATACACACACACACACACACACACACACACTGTAGAAAGACACAGAAAAGCAATGGGAAAGGATGGCAGATGATTAAGAAGAGAGTCAGGGATAGACCCCCCTCTATGTACACCTGCCAGCTGCTGCTGCCGCTATTTGGCTGTAAACTAAGCTGGGGTTTTCAGAGAGGCTACTCTAGACACAACCCATTGCCATGGCACAGGGTTGACACTTTGTGGTGGCTAGGAAATTAGAGGTAGAGGTATGTGGGAGAATTTGATCCAGAGAAATTAAGAACTCTCGTAATCTATTATTTGAAATCCCAGATCATCTCTGATACTTAGTTTGATTGTTCAAGAAAGCCATTAAATCCAGTGAAAAATGGAAAAGCAGGAGTATGTGGATTCATATCTTGATAGGGCAGCAATTTCATTGAGGTGCAATTCTCGACCTGTGGGTTGTGAGTCCTTTGGGTTGAATGATCCTTTCAAAGGGTTTACCTAAGACAATGGGAAAGCGCCAATATTTACATTACAATTCTCGATAGTAGTAAAATTACAGTTATTAAGATGCAACAAAAATAATTTATTGTGTGTGGGTCACCACACTATGAAGAACTAGATTATTAGGAAGGTTGATAATTTTCGACATTGAGAATAAAATAATTCATATAGTTATCAGAGGTGACATACAGAAATTGTGTTTCTGTCTTAATCATTGTACAGATAACCTATAGATCCTATAGTTGTAAATTCTAACCACTTCTTTGCCCATTCTGCAATCCCATAAAACACTAAACCAAAAAACACAAAAAACACACACACACACACACACACACACACACACACACACACTCCAGAATACCATAAAAACACTAAACTGGAAGCTATATCATATACACAAAAGATCTGTAGGGTAAAAAAAAAAGAAAAGAAAAATTAAAAAAAGAAAGAGGAACATAAAGGAAAAGCCCCCAACACATTATGAGACAAGGAATTTCCAAAAAGGTTGTTGAGTTCATTTTCTGTTAAGTCATGTACTGTTAAGCATGCAGCCTACACTTAAGAGTAGTTTGTTTCTGAAGTAAGATGCCATTGCAGAAAACTAAATTTTCCTTTGCTAGTAGCTATTAGTTGGACATAATTTCTGGGTTAGAGATGGAGGTGTGTGTCCACTTCTCCAGCTGTAGGACCTCATCAGGGGCAGATCCTTGAAGGCCCTTTTGTACACTGCCTGTGACGGTTTGAATGAAAATGGCCCCCATAGGCACATAGGAGGCGGCACTACTAGAAGGTGTGGCCTTGTTGGAGGAAGTGTGGGGTTGGGCTTTGAGGTTTCAATGTTCAACCCCTTCTAAGTGTCACTCGCCCTTCCTGTCGCCTGCTGATCCAGAGGTAGAGTTCTCAGCACCTTCTCCATACCACGTCTTTCTGCATGTTGCCATGCTTCCTGCTGAGCAGCAAGGTACTAAACGTCTGAACTATAAGCCAGCCCCAGTTAAATGTTATTCTATGCTGCGGTCGGTCGTGGTGTCTCTTCACAGCGTTAGAAACCCTAACTCAGACACGGCCTCAGTCTCTCTGAGTACATGGACACATTAATTAATTCTGTTGACGCAGAGGACCTAAATCCTTGCTTTCCGCATCTCTTGTGGCGCTTGAACTCTTTCTACCTCCTTCTCTGCATGGTTCACTGTTCCCTGAGGAGGAAGATTTGATGGAGACACCCACCTCATTTAGGCCTGAGTGTTTCAAGGTCTCTCACTCTCTGCCTAGTAAATGGTCTCTGTATTTGTTTCCATCTGCTGAGGGAGAAGTTACTCTGATGATGGCTGAACAAGCCGCTGATCTGTAAGTACAGCAGAATGCCATTAGGAATCATTTCATTGCTAGTAATTTTAGAACAGTAGTATTAGTTTTATTCTATCCCTGGGCAGGTTCTTCATCACCTAAGCACTTCTGGGGAGGACTTCCACCCTGTGGGATGGGCCTTAAGTAAACTCAGATATTGGTTGCTCACTCTGACAAGCTTTGTGCCACCATAGCATGTCTTTCAGGCAGGAAAACATTGTAGAAAAAAAGAGTTTGTAGCTGGGTTTGTATTTGCATTTCTTCCTTTAGTAGCAGGCAGAGTATGTTGCAGTAAAAATAAAAAAATAAAAAAAGTGGAGAAGCCAGTTCCCATGCATACCCTGGCGGTCATGCCCTCTCCCTAGTTCTGGCTCCAGCAGGCCATTGGAACGAGCACTAATTTATCTCAGTGGCTCCATGCTGCCTTCACTCACGGCTCTCTTGGTTGGTTTCCACCATCCCAGGCATACACGTCCGAATTCTGTGGTGGGCAGGTGCATCCGGCCACCATACACTCTCTTGAGCTTAATTAATTCACCATGTGAAAGAACACATCACACAATATGCTCTGATCCAATTGATAAGATATAGTTTGTCCATCTAGACAACACAAAATCCTGTACACATCCATCCCTTAAGAATGGTCATAACAGCCTGTAATGTGTGTAGAGAGGAATCTTAACATCTGCTGCCATGTTCTCTCAGCTGCCTCCTCCTCACTCTGGCCTCCTCTGCCTCTCTAAAACTTTTCTCTCACCCATCTTTCCTTCTCATCCAATGACAGGCCTCGTTCTATCCTGTACCCGCCTTTATCTGCATAATGACATCAACCTACAGAGTGTTTTCCTGTACCAAGATTACCCACTGAAGTGGAAACTAGTAGTTTGTTTGGAAACTCATTTATGTCAAATGATGTTTTGTTGGGGCTCACAGGTGAAAGGATATTTTCATATAGCAGACACATGAAAGGATACTTGAGGAAGAAGTATAAGGATGAGTCCACAGACTGTGGGAGATGCGCACTGAGTATTGGTTTGGTTTGCTCTACCTTGCTATTCTTCACCAGTGACACAGATGTAGTAGTTCACCTTATATAGAATTATTGAGCTAAACTTGTGGTAACGCCACCATTGAGAGAAACCTGCCAAAGAACTGCTTTCCTCAGGCTGGTTGGCGAACCTTGCAGTTTTTTCTGGATTGAACTACAACTGCTGGTTTATGCCTAGTGCTTGCCTGCTGAAAGGACTGGACTGAAGCTGCTGATTCATATTTGGTGTTTGCTATGGGACTGAATTTTTGCCCCTCTCCCAAAAAAAGGATTGAGCTCACTCCCAAAGAACTATTGCTAAATGGGTCCAGTTCCCCCATATCCTAATAACTTTTCTCTTCTACTACCTCTGGTTGCTTGTAGGTTAGAGGAGAGGTTGAATGCTTAAAGAGAGGTAGGTTGCAAAAATTTTAGGCCTGTATCATACCACGGGGGCACAGATCATGTTCATTAGGGTTTGTAGGTGTTGCCTTCATCAACGCCTTGCTGGTCATTTGTGGGGAGTAACCTATAATTTTGGCAAAAAACTGGGCTGTTCAAAGGTTCTCCTGGGAGCCCATTTGGCCAAAACTTCAGTTAGATATAACCCAATCCTGGAACTGGAAACTTGCTTTGGTGAAAACCAATGTCTAGTTGGAGCTCTATCTGTCCCACTATTTGGATACATGATTTAGACATTTCAAAATTTATATATACATTTTAGGAATTTTCTAATGTATTAGGTTGCCAGAGTACCCATCAAATGTTCCTAAATTTTGCTTGTCTTGCCCTCTATTCTTTCATTTGTCCCCTCTTACATTTTCACTTGATTCTCCTGCTCCAGTTCCCCCTCCCGAGTACATCCATAACTCTTTCCTATTTCTCTTTCCTAGGGAGATCAATCTATTACTCCTTTGTAACAGATTGGGAGCAGGTTTATACCTCTGATGGTAGCTTGGTTATCATCGAGTTGAAGCATATAAGTGAATAAAGCATACGTTTACATATACAACAATACATAGTATGCTTGTCTTTCTGAGGCTCTACCTTGCTCAGAATGATCTTTTCTAGTTAGTCCACTTACCTGAGAACATCATGTTTTAATGGCTGTGTAATGTTTCATTTTGTAAATATGCCACGTTATCTTTACCTTTTCATCTGTTGAGGGTCATTTTAGGTTGTTTCCAGTTTCTGGTTATTATGAATAGAACAGCAATGAACATGGTCGAGCAAGTGTATCTGTAGTAGGATGAGGTGTCTCTGGGGTATATGCTCATGAGGTAGATTTAGTCCAATCTTCCTGAGGAACTGCCATAGTGGAATCAATAGTGTCTGTAAAGTTTGCACTCCCACCAGCAATGGATGACACACACACTAGTTTTAAAAATTACTACTCCTGCCTAATTCAGTGAGCATTTTAAGAAATGTCTTTGGTATATACTTTGTTCGGAAAAGTTATTGAAGCTAGAATTGTTTAACTGGGCATGAAGTTGAGTCGTTTCTATATTCCTTTTTCACCACACCCCTCGCCCTACCTCCTCCTGTTTATTTGCAATTTATTTGTCCAGTCTATGAAATACAGATATAGAAAGCGGGTGCTGGATGCAAATAACAGGATTCCATGTTTTCTGAGAGATGGGAATTCCCATCAGTTTTCCCAACACATTTTGTCTGTTTTAGTAAAGACATGTTTCTACATTTATGACACTTGTTCTCCTGTGTGTTTTGAGTACGTCAATGACTCTAGAAACTGGATGTGACTTGCATCTCTAACATCACAAATAAGTTACTGATAGCTAGGTTTTACTCTAAAGGGATTTATACACTTAAAGAAAGGCACACAAAAAACCCTTCCCCAAAATATAGTGATGGGGCATTTCCCCTACTTGTGGGAGAGTGAGTATAAAATCTCCCAGAAAAGGTTAAATATTATTTTGTTTGACACATGTAGAATAATTTAACATTTACTTAAGTAATCTTCAATTTAGCAGAGTCATCTTATTTTGTGAAATGCCTTCTTAAAATATCCCATGTAGTTGGGGATTATCAGATACTTCGAAATGTCCATTGGTCAATAGCAATACACATCCATTTCACTGCTGACTGTGGATGGAAAGGGATCAGTCATCCACCTTCCTCTGCTGCCTTGCCTTCCCTGCCTACACCGATGACTCCTCCCATGATAGGCTGAATTCCATCAGAACTAAAAGTCAAATAAAAATCTTTTTGTCTTAAATAGCTTTCATAAGGGCATGTTATCACTGAAATATGAAAATAAGTAAGACAAACTTGAAGTAGCAGTATCATTTATGATTTTGTAGTTTCAGAATTAGAAATTATGGTTCTTGGCCCAAAATATCCTATAAAGAAGACGTGGATATTTACAAAATAAATCTCTATTGTTTTAGTGTGTATTTAGTCATTAGAAAGAGGAAACTAATGCCAATGTCTTCTTTAAAAATCCAACAGGAGTAAACATTCTAGTGTGCACTCCAGAAGTGTTGAACTGAATATAGCGCTAATTGCTTCTCTTCCAGAAGGAGTTCCGTTACCCCTGCTCAAGTACCCTCTACTTCCACTGCTGCGTGTCTGTTAGAGGGCAAGCATATGTGTCTCATTTAACTGTCCCTCAGTTCTGTGACTTACTCTGTAATCTAGTGTCAGCTCCTGTAAAGCTCAGGTAATAGCAAGTACCATTCACAGTAAGTCATTCACATGGTGCTGTCCCTTTGAGTTTATGGCAAACATCAGGAAACTCAGAAGAACATATCCAGGCTGGTGTCAGTCAATCTAATCCTTCTCTTTGGCTAATGCTAGGGCTCTTGGTCATTCTTTATAGCGGTTAATGATTAGATCAGCGAGAGGAAAAGAACCTTTAGTAGACTTTCTCCCCTATATTTTATAAAACATTAATTTTTCCCTGAGCTTCTAAACATTTCATCTATGCTACAGATTTGTTATTTTTTTTTATAGAGAGTACCCCATGTGATCTTTTAAGTATTCCCACGTGCATCTCTATTTCCCTTAAATTAAAAGTCCCATCGAATGGGATATACAATGACCAGTAGAGGAACACAGGACATACAAGTGGACATTGACTCTACTTATAAGTATGTAGTGACCTTGGGCAAATAAGTATTGCTTCTGGGATCTTCTTTTTTTTAAACATTTCATTGTTAAATATGAACAGTATACTTAGTAACTAGCAAGTGTTTTCTTTTTATACTGTGTTTAGCTAGATTTTAGGACAGAGTTTAATAAGAGATGTGAACAAGTATATACACATTCATCTATAACAGACATGATAGGCACGATCTTGAACATTTGTATGTAACTGTTCATTAATCCAATCTTGTATCTTCTGGACAGTCCTTCAACAAATACAATTTTATGCAGTGAACAGTTAAATCTGATAGTGCCCCTTCCATAAGTGGTTTCTCCTGGAAACTTAAAACTTCCATTATTATATGAACTAAACTAGAAGCACAGATATACCACAAAGGGGCCCACATTGGCTTCCTGTTACTGTTGTATCTTTCTACTCTTTAAAGTGTTAAGAATCCTGAGACCACCTTGCTTCATTTAAAGAAACCTTCCCCCTTCTATATGGCACCTACCCATGTTGTCAGTTGGAATATTCTACATCATTTTAGTCAATTAACATTATTAGGGTAATTTTAATAGCTGCTACTCCTTGAGGCTAAGTAGCAAATGGTGCAATTTGAAGAGCATTAAGTAAATAAAATACAGGAGAGACAAATGAAACAATATTCTGGAAATGGAATGAGAAAATGGTAGTCTATTATCAAAGATATCAATATTAACATCGTAGCAATAGCAACATTATATGTACTACTTGGAAACACCAGACGGGGCAGAGTTCAGAACCAGCCTTAAAAGCTGACAGAAGTGGGTGAGGCTGAGATTCTTTTTTCCACTTTAAGGACTCTGAGTGGTCCTGAGAACACCATAGCTCTCCTAGCATCCCTAAACTCTATTCTTTACTAAACTTGCCCTTTAGAAAGGCAGCATACTGTGCTTTGTTTTTTAATTAAGAGCATCTTACTAAGGATAGTTTATTGACATTCATCAATTTTGTGCCAGTGAAAAGGATACTTGCAGCTAACCATTGGACTGGGGTGGGGGGTCTCCAATGAAAGAGTTAGAGAAAGGACTGAAGGAGCTGAAGGGGTTTGCAACCCCATAGGAAGAACAACAACATCAAACAACCAGACCCTCCACAGCTTCCAGGGAGTAAACCACCAACCAAAGAGTAAACATGGAGAAAACCTTGGCTTCAACTGCACATGTAGCAGAGGGTGGCCTTATGTGGCATCAATGGGAGGATAGGCATTGGGTCCTGTGAAGGCTCCATGCCCCAGTGTAGGGGAATCCAGGGCAGTGAGGTGGGAGTGGGTGGGTGGGAGTGGAATCATCCTCATAGAAGCAGAAGGAGGGAGGAGGGAGTATGGGAGAGAGGGTAGACAGGGGATAACGTTTGAAATGTAAATACATAAAATATTCAAGAAAATTTTTAAAAAGAAAATGAGCACTAGTACCTATTTGTACAACCTCAAGGGCCCATAACATATCACATGATTTCTGCCCCAGGAAAGAGTTCATACAACATTACAATGTATATTTTAGGAAATAAAATAGGGAGATAAGATTGGAGTCAAGATGTATACAGAGGTAAACAAATTTCAGCTTCCAGGGTAGTGGGAAGGCCATGTCAGAGGTTTCATGAAACTTCACATGAAGTATATCTTAGTTTTCAACCCTGGATAAGTTACTTAGATTTCTTGAATATCAGGCCCTTGGCTTAATACATGGGATTAATAAGAGAGCCAAGTTCAGAAAAGTGGTTAATAATATTGAATACATAAAATATTTAGCACTATGTTTGGCATGTAATAAATACATTCAAAATAACTAATATTATAGAAGTTTTAAGCCAATAGGAGATTCTGGATATTAAAGAATATCATACAAAGACAGATGCCGTGACACGGAGCTGTAATCCCAGTACTTGGGATTCAGAAAAGGAAGATTATAGTAAATGTGAGACCAGCCTGGTTGACAGTAAGTTCTGGCGCAGCTGGTGTTATATAGTATGATCCTGTAACCCCTGCCCACCGGGGATACAGGGGGGTGCGTTAAGGGTTGGGGGGAGGTTCAAAAGAAAAAAAGAGTGAGGTAGCAATGCAGGAGGAGATTTGTATTTACTATCTTCTTTGAGGCCCGGGATTCACTTAGCACTTAATATTCATACAGAGTAGTGAGAACTTCCATTGTAGGGAGAGCGCACTTCTCTGTGCGCTCCCTTTGCATTTTCTGACACAGTCTTCAAAGTGACCTCTGACTCAAAAGTTACCGTGGCATAATCAACCGTTTCACAGATAAAGAAACCATGACTGGCGATATTGAAATAAATTGCCAAGTATAACAGACATATCCAGATAACAAGTGATAAGCCCGAGATGCAAATCCTGGACTGTGCACTGTGTTGCTACCAGTGGCGAGTTGGGGTTCAATGACTATGGGCAAGGCCATGTGTAGTCCTAGCTGCTGCGTGATGCCATATATTGTGTGCGATGTCTACGTACCTCAGTGTGGAGCTGAAGGGCCGCCATATCTCTCGACAGGAGGCAACTTTCTGTAATTGAGTGGCCCAGAAAAGCTGGTTTTCAGGTTGTCATAAGGACACTGCCCGAGGCAGGGAAGCTTCCGAGCGCAGGCTGCCTCTTCTTCCCATGGCTAACAGCTATTTTGCCTATGGAGCCAGGTTTGGCTGCTTTTCTATAGCTAGTGTTCTCTTCTCCACGTGGGTGTGCCGGAAAAGCCTGATCATCTGAGAACCTTGGCCATGAGAATGGCTGCCACAGTGTTGCTTGATCAAAGAACACAGAGCCGTTAATGTACCAGAGCACCCTTGTTGCGGAAATGAGTCACAACACGGAGTCTGGATGGTGTGGCATCATTTGGAAATGGCAACAGAACTCAAGGGCTGCTCTCGAGCGGAGGAGATCCTTGGCCCATGGCCAGGAAAAGGTGCAGCGTGTGCCAGACTCATAATAAAAGAAAGGCTTCATGGCCAGGCCTCTTGCTATAACTGTCTCTGCTTTCTCTTTTTAAAGCTACTTTTTCCCCTATTGTAAATAATCCCATTAAATGAACATCATTGTCTCTATTTCACACAAGAGGCCCATTCAGCCTTTAGCGGTAATGAAGAGGAAAAAAAAAACGCACACAATCAAAAAGGATGAGGGGTGTGGTATGTTCCACCAAGAGGGAAACAGAGGAGCGGAGCTGTTGATCTGAGGAAGGAAAGGGTCCAGTGTGTCAAATTTGCCCAGTCATTGAAGAAAACCTCCCTGTGAAATCCACAGATAATGACGGTTGCAAAGGAAGAAGGAACATTATTAAGAAGACAGATACAAAGAGTCACCCCGGTGCTTTCTGATAGAGTCAGGATTAAGATGATGAGCTCAGAAACTGAGTTAGTAACTTCCCATTGTAACAAAATACTGGAACTGAGAAACTTAAGCAAGGCAGGCTTCATTTAAAGTTCATTGTAGAGAGAAAAGCGTGGGAACCCGCAGCTTCATGAAGCAGGAATTCCTCACCTCCTCACAGATAGAATCAGACGTGGAAAACAGAGAGAAAATAGGACCAGGATTCACCACCCTGAGGTTCACCCAGGATGTTTTCACCTCCCTGTGGTCCCCGGTCTTTCAGAACAGCTCCATCACTGGGGAAGAAGTGTTGAAGCACGGGACCCTCGGAGCCTATCACCCTCAACAGTAGATACTGACTGATAACAAAAGTGCTGAGGTGGTGACCAGAAGAGTATTCATTCTGAAGCCCTTGGTATTTATTGATAGTTGACTCCAAGTAGGTAAAATGTTTTATTTTTCCTGTTGCTATGCTAAAAGACCCTCACCAAAGCAACTTAAGGAATGGTGGTACCCTGTCTTATGATGGGTCTTTCTATATCAATTACCCTAATCAATTTCAGACCTTATTGATGAGCCCAAGACATGTTTTTTTATGTTATTCTATATGCCACCGAGGTGATAATATTAACTATCATGTAGCCTCCATTCTTTTGGGCAATGTTAGAATGACTTTCTCTACAATTATGTATGTGTTATCCCTTTATACGATGGACTCTAAGCTGATTTTTAAAATTTCTTTTACTTTTGAGATTGTAATGTAATTATATTATTTCTCCCTTGCCTATCTTCATTTCAACCCTTCCCACATGGCCCTCCTTACTCTCATTCAAATATATGGCTTCTTCATTCATTAACTGCTGATACCTGAATATATGCATGTACATATATATTTCTCCACAAAAGAACTTCTACACTTAAGGCTCAGTAAACACTGAAAAAGAGTGGTAGAAAGTTTATAAGAACCTGTAAATCAGGGACTTTTCTGTTTGATTGTTTGTCTTAGCTACACCCATACTCTCTCCCCAAGGTGACTCCATGAACAGGAGCTGGACATAGATAAGAACAATATACAGCATGCCAAAAGGGAGAGGAAAAAGTCACGAGGCCTTAACCCTGAACAAATAACTACAGGCAACTAAGAGATGCTGAGAGCAAAAGTAGTATTTCCCAACCAAGAGCACACTGATTGGTTATCTAGCTTATATTTAGCAATAAACTGTTTAAAAATGAACTGTTTTAAGTATTTTCATAAAATTGTAATGTCTGATTAGAGATTGATTAACAAAAATGCTCTCTGTTAGCTATATAAAAACAACACTGGATCATCTGATCCCTACAATTTCATATTTAATTTTTTAAAAATAAGCAATCCATTTTAAGGACAGCAAAATACAACCAAACAGGGGTCTGTGTCCCCATTTCTTGCCTGTACCTTGAAGAAGGAGAAAAACGAGGTTTGGTTGCTATGAGATTACCCAGTTCTGGTGACACACTTCAAAGTGTGTTTGCTCTTATTACCAAAGAATTGCTGGCAAACAAACAGACAGACAGACAGACAAACAAAAGAGTCAACACCTCACCAAATTTTGCACAAGTATAGTCCATGAGCAGAAGACCTGCAAAATAGTTCTCACTCCAAAATGACTTTCTTCAATGGATCAAGTATGAATGTTTAAGACTTCATTCAGGGAGTAGGGAAGACGCTAGCTCCATCCTCTCTATCCTTCTGAGGTATATGAATGCAGCTAAGACACAGGGCTTCTAGCCAGGAGATCTGCTGGTCAGCTGGTCAGTAGATATTATAAACATACACTGAAACGTCCTCCATTTTGGTCATTTTAATCTTATGTTTTGGAGGATTTAATGATGTTTGGACAATTATGGAGAAAAAGAGACAAGAGAAATGAGAGAGAGAGAAAGAGAGAGAGAGAGAGAGAGAGAGAGAGAGAGAGAAAGAGAGAGAGAGGTTGATTCTATAGACTGTACACATAGCATTATTTTCTATTATCTCAGATCACTAAGGAAAGCTAAAATTTCCTTCATTATACTTGTGAGATAATAAAATCATTTTTTAATTTTTATCCATTGCAAATTATCCATTCATGTATCATTCATATAATTTTCCCATGTACGAAGCTTTACAAGACCTTGTGCGAGCTTCATTAGAGCAAATTGAGATGAAAAACATGTTAATTATTGAGGTTGCTTTCTCTGAGAGATCTACATGTATGGCCTGTCCTGTATAAACCGACTAATACAGAACAATACTAAAGGTTTGAAGATTCATAGATTTCCAGACTGTCTTGATTGGATAAGAGGTACCAAATATTCCAGACACATTTATGTTATTAATTACGTAGGACGAAAGTTAAGAAATCCTCACTGGGGTTGGGGATTTAGCTCAGTGGTAGAGCGCCTGCCTAGGAAGCGCAAGGCCCTGGGTTCGGTCCTCAGCTCCGGAAAAAAAAAAGAAAAAAAAGAAAAAGAAATCCTCACAAGTGGAAGCCTGCAAATTGTTTTGAGTAGAGACAAAGACAGAATTACGAAAACTCAAAGAAAAAACATTTTCAAGGAGTCAAGCATATTGTGAATTCACAGCCATAAAATACAGAGTAACAATCTAGATAAAAGTATTATCTACTGTCCTCTATGTTAGTGGTTCACAATGAATAAAATCCAGCCCATGACTGTCTTTGGAAACTTATGGGAATAAGTGTGGTTGCTAGTCATGATAGTGCGTGGTACAGTAATTGATTGGGTTATACACAGGACTATTAATGTCTTCTTAATGTGTTAACAGTCTAAACACAATAATGTGTTACCTTCTCTATATAACTGGTTTTCTGCTATTGTTTTCTTTTTGTTGTTGTTGTTGTTTGCTTTTGTTTTGTATTCTATTGAACCTGCAAAACACTAATGTTGTGTCTGGCATGGCATTCTTACTTTAGTTGAAGCTACTTTGCTGTTTCCCTTATGATATGTTAATGAATCATGTCTGCTCTTATATTGCATAGCTTTGATTCTAGTATGTACTTCTGTGTTGGCTCTCTCATTTTCCCATTTTGCTTGACTGGGATGGTTTCTGATATTTTACATCTTGAAATCCAATAATAGTTTTTTTAGGGTCAAGGTAAAGGAGAAAATATGATTAAATACCAGGATTTCTGGATCAGTCATGATCAAGACTTTCCAAACTACAATACATATTTTATGGCAAATTACTTTCTATGTGTCTTTCACTACAAGACATTTTATTAGATAAGCTACATAAAAAATAATACTTTAGACTCATAAATTTTGATTCAGAATAGAAAAAGTTTATGTAATATATGCACATACATGAATAAATGAACTTTTAATCAACAATCATATGAATCTTACATTTCTATGCATGATATATTATGTTCTCTATATTGATATATATGTTAGAGGCTTATGCATTATACATTGTATTGTGTGGTATAAGTATTAGCTATATACTATGTGTCCTATGCTTACCTACCACTCATAAGCCTATGGCTGTGCATATCATTTCTATAAGCAGAGTAATGAAAAACGTGCATATTGTGTACATAAGTATCACATGACATATATACTATACACATTTTGTTTCTTCTCTGTGGAATGTGATTCCATAGTACAAATGTTCATATACTAATGTGTTATGTGAATTTATATATGTCACATTTTAAAACATATGTGCACTTTATATAGTTTATGCTCATATATATACATACATATATATATATATTCTTGCTACATGAGTACACACACACACACACACACACACACACACACTCCTTATACTATGTATCAAATGATAGGAAACCATGCTATCAGCATCTTTCTGTAGTCATGATAATGAAGTTCTACAAAGGCCCTCCTGTGATGTCTTCCCAGGCTTAAGTCACTCATTAAATGAAAAGTCATGTTTGAAACTTGTAGCATTCCAAAGCCTCTTTCAAATGAGATTCAACAAGTTCCTGAATACCTGAAAAGAAAGCATAGTACATGTCTGAGGTAAGAACAGGATTCTTAGTAGCAACATGGCAGGAGTTTTATTGGAGCTGGAACATTAATCAGCTTCTTTACATCCCTATCTTTTTCTGATTTTTTTGCCCAGAAATATTCTGTGTCTTTCCTATGCATTTCCATATTGTCATGTAACTTATTTTTCTACATCCAAGCAGAGTTAGAGAAACTAGCTGTATAAATTCTCTGAAATACACAGGAGGCAGAACAGACACAGACTTCTGCTCATTCTGGGGCTGATGTCCAGAAGTCCTGACAGTTCACGGACAAGAATCTTTTCTTCCTGAACTTGATATCACAGTCACTACATTGACACACGTAAGGAGCAAACTCTGTTTATAAAGCTTAATGCTAAGTAGTCACTCAGGTAACTAATTGGAACAAAAAATTCTCCCCAAGCATTGGAATTGAGTTTGGCAATAAACTTTCTTCAAAGATCGAATTGTTGATAGTTGGAAAATGAGATTTTTCAACAGATTAGCAAGACTGAAGGAGATATAGCCAAGACAAAGCTCTGGAAGATTACAGTCAAACTAGAAGTGTTTGTTTGCTTTGGCTTCAAGGGGGAAGGGAGGCTTCTAGCCTTAAAGGACTTAAGAGAGATTTATTCCCCAAAGGCATAATGAGGACTTATAAGATGTATCTTGGCCTTCCATTTATCATGTCCTCATGAGTACCCCCATCTAAAGTTAGCATAGACTCTAGGAATAAAGAATTGCTGAGGCCAAGACAATTTTTAGCAGTAATAGTTAAGTCTTCAGAAGTGTTCCACTCCAGAGGATCACACCCAGCTTGGCTGCAAGGCAATCAAACGAGTAACAAAGATTCTACTGGGTATGAATATATTCAGATGTAGAAATAACTTCTTTTCCATTTTCTGGAGTTGAAATCTTCCCTTCCAGCACACTGTATAGAGTCCCAACATTAACCTGCAGAATCCCAAAAGTTACAGTCAGCTGCATCAATAGAATTGCATTTCAAGGATGACTTCTGTCTCTTAACAATGCTTATGTAGCACACATACTGGACTATCTTTGAAGAAAACTAAACTCTATTTAGAGTGAAGAAAGAAGGAAGAATGAGAGGGCAGGATGAAGGGAGGAATGGTACATCGGGTATGATCTAATAGAAATATACACATCTATGAGATAAAAGAGGATTGATTCATAGGGAGCGTTTCTCCATTTGCAGTTTCCTTTAGAACTGGACTCAGGTGGGAAATTCCACCGAATGTTCCTGTTATGCGACTTCTCATTCTCTCATATTCATTCAGAGAGAAGAATAAATACACAAAAATAAAATGCAATCAGTGTTAAGCCACATGATGGCATCTGACTGGACTCTGTTTTCAGTTGCCTGGCATCTTCCTAGATAAACAGAAAGTATTACTGTGGAAAGGGTTCCTTGGACTGTGTGGATGCCTCTAGAAGAGCCATGTATGGAGAAGGCCGCTCATGTTTAATGTGGTAAGAACAACGAGCTCACTGGATGGACTAGAGGCATCACACTAATCAAAATAAGACAGACAAGAAGATCAATATTGCAGCCTTTCCCTTGTATGCCAATCTTCATTGCAAAGAAACTAAGACATGAAAGGAAGGAGAGTATGGGCTGGAGAGATGGCTCAGTGGTTAAGAACACTGACTGCTCTTCCATAGGTTCTGAGTTCAATTCTCAGCCACCACATGGTGGTTCACAACCATCTGTAGTCGAATCTGATGCCCTCTTCTGGTGTGTCTGAAGACAGTTGCAGTGTACTCACATACATAAAATAAATACATAAATCTAAAAAAGGGAAAAAAAGGAGAGTACTTGGGATAAACAAGGAGTCTAGAAAGAGAAAGTTGGAAGACAAGAAAGATAACTGGAGAATTGAGTATAATCAAAGTTAAGTATGAAAATGCTATAATGAAACCCATTATCATTTACACTGCATATCCATTAATGAAAATAAATAATAAAAGTATGAGCCTGGATCAAAAAAAAATAATCCAGTTGAAACTGAAGGGATACACTTCCTCTGTTTCATAAAATTATATGGTAGGGCATTTTGTTTTTGTTTTTGCTTTTTGTTTTCAACTAAGCAAGAATAGAAGCAGATGCAGTCTATTATTTCTGCCGTCAACTGATTCTTATCTAGCTGGTACTCTCTATACTCAATAAACAGTTTTAGACTAAATAAATACATAACGATACATGTTCCTCAAAAATCCAGATAGGGGTCTTAAGAACTCATCACCACCAAAATGCTGTCAAAGAAAACTGTAATTCTGTGTTGATTTCCTCCAGAGGCTTCATTATGACTGTGCTCATGTTTAACCCCTTGAGGATCAGAACCTTGTTATTTTCCTATGGTCATTGGTGCCTACATAAGTTTCTCTTTATCTTACTTATATATAAATCTTATTTGTAGTTAAGTATTTTTATTTTTCAAGATTGTATCCAAGACAACGCTTTAGCTATTATTCATACTAGATATTTCCATTTTCCACTTCATGTCTACTTCCCACAATTCTCCATCCTGCCACGTCCACAACCATAGCCAGGACAATATTAATGGGTTTTATTGCTGACCACTGTCGATTAGATGGGTGGAGGAAAATAATTATATTTTTACTACCAGGAGACTGAAGAGGCTATATAGATGGTATTGTCTAGTTATTTTTTCCCTCTTAAGTCATCTTAATTGGACTATTTCAATATACTAAAAGGTTACAATATGTAAAAGGCAGCCTTTTGTAAATATATCTCAGTGACTGCCTGCTCCTCCTGCCCATTCAGCAGAGGGTCAGTCTTGTCTTCCCTGCATTCCTTGGCTTCATGGAGCTGTGATATCCATACAGATTTCTTCTACCCTTCTCATCCTTGAAAAAGCCTCCATTAAATCATTTTTTATTATTCAGACTCTGTGTATTATCTATTCCTGTCAGAACTGCATTAATACAGTATCTGTGCCTCTGATTGCTCCTTTGAAACAAGATGCTCTTTATGAAACATTGTAACAAGCAATGAGTGTAATACAAAGAACAATGGCTTCCCAAGCTGTCTATGCTCACAAACCTCAAATTGTTCCCTTGTAGGACAAGGGGGACTTTGCAAGCGAAACATTACAACCTTGACATAAAGAATTATTTGAAATTTTCTACATCAATCCAATATAATATAGGGGTGGATAAATGTTTCCTCACTTTGCTTTGAGGAGATATAACTTACCGAAAAAAAGTTTCATTGGTATAGTATCCATTGGAATTGTAAAGGGCAGGCAAGAGAGTCGAAGGATGTTGTTGCCCAGGTCTGGAAAACTCAAGGAAATCAGTTCTTTTCTACAGTTGCAAAAATGACATACCCATATCAACACACATGAAGTTAATATGGTGGCATCCGTGTCAAATTGTGAGCACAGTAACAGTAGGACAGCACTGTGGTGTGTTAACCTCCTAATATTCTGTGGATTGTTATGGCAGAAATCAGAAGCCTTCAGAATGCAATTCAAAGACTTTTCTTCACACCCAGTAAATGATCTTAACACACACAGATTTAAAATCACTGAATGCTGTGAGTAAAGAAAAGACAATGAGATTGATTTATGGCAGCAACATCTGAGAAACAATGGAAGATCCTCTATCGATAAGTATGTCCTCTACTATAAGAGGCACCTCCATGGGCCACTGATTATTGCAAAGGTAATATTTTCTTATTTGAGAAAAAATGCTTTTGAAAACAGAACATGGTTGCTTATGAATTGAGAACACCATAGAGAGAGATAGGTAGACATTTGTGAGAACTCTACTCTTAATTAATAAGAGTGGTCAATACATACTCAACGACTTGTTTTTGAATAGTCATGACTTGATCCATATACCAAATAGTAAACATGTAATTGGATATGGTATAGGGACAAAAAAGGATGCACTCGCTCTCCGTCTGATTGCCTTAGTGAGGTAGAGAAGTCAGCATGCGTGTCTGCAAGAAGATGGTAAAATACAGAAGTAAGCAGTGGACGGTACTGTAGGTAGAACAATTGTGTTCCATGTTTATATTTGAGGATGGAAAATCTGCACAGCAGATCTCTGCTTCATTTCACCTTCTGTTGGCAGCTCTAGGAGGGTCACTTCTCCCTTCCTCTTCTTCTCTCCAAACCCTCCCATGACCTAACCAACCTGGCTTTGTTTCATCTCAAATGCATGGTGTCTTTTTCTTTGTTTGTTTGTTTGTTTGTTTGTTTTTGTTTTTTTGTGATTGTTACACACACACATACACATACACACACACACAGACAGAGGTAGAGACAGAGACAGAGACACAGAGAGACAGAGACAGAGACACAAGAGAGAGACACAGACACAGACAGAGTCACAGAGACAGAGAGAACTATAGAGAGACAGTGACACAGAGAATCAGACAAAGAGACAGAGAGAGACACTGACAGAAACAGAGATGAGAGACAGAGAAAAATTTATGATGTGTCTACACATGTTAGACACATCATAAATACATCAATACAACTTGATCAGTTTAGTTTTACATCTCTGTATGTAATTTCAAGCCTGAACAATTGGGTAATCAATTAAGAGACTCTTGGAGAAGACTATTCCTTAGTTGCCTGTATTTTTTTTTTGTTCAGAAGTGAGCATCTGTGACCTCTTTAACCTCAGAAAGTTGATTAGGTTCCCACAGGAATGGTTTCCTCCCTGTTGAACTAGCCTGGAATCTAATTAGATATTGGGTACCATCAAGGTATGAATGCCACTATGCACTCAGGGATATCTTGCTCTGCTGGTCATTGTTGTAGTTCATAGGCATGGCAGTTGAATAGAACTGCTGGCTGCGTCCTTCTCTTGGAAGCTTGCATAGCACCTTCTGGGACAATGGACGCTAGTTCTCAAACCAGCTTTCAAAGCAGATCTGTCTCAGATCCTCTGAGTCCTGGGTCTGAAATGTATCATATTTCAATAGGCACTTATCTTCAACATCTGGAAGGCAACTTAATAGCTTATATGGTTTGGGATATTTCTTGGACTCTCCTGGCCAAAAACTTCAAAGGTGGTTTCTCATGTCCGGTATAACGTAAACTGATAATGGATCCTAGGGGAGAATATTTGCCAGCCTGAGTTGTGTACATTCATTTAATCTTTATATATACATATACATATACAAATGTACATATAAACACATATACTCACACATACACACACATATATATTTATATTAGATATAATTTTAAATAAAAATAATTTGATTTTTATGGCTTTTTCCAAATATCCTTAGTGTAATTTTCCTTCCTCCTTCTCCTCCTATATTGACCTTTTACCTAGGCTTAATTAAAGCCCTCCATTTTTTCCTTTACCCTTTATCACTTGTATATCCTGCTATTCATTGCCTGCTAGCATTGCCCCCTTGCCACAATGATAGCTGTTCACTTTCCCTGGTTTCTATAGTTATTCCAGGTTATATACTTAGATCTCAGGATTTGGAGCAAGGAATCAGAGATGAAAAAGATGTAACACTTGTCTAAGCCTGAGTTACTTCATTCAACATCGTATTTCCAGTTCCACACATTTAATGGAAATTTTCACAATTTCATTTTTATTTACAGTTGAGTAGTACTCCATAGTGCATATGTACCACATTTTCATTATCCATTTATCAGCTGAAGGACATTTAGGCTGTTTCCATTTTCAACCTGTTGTGAATAGAGCAGCAATGAACATAGATAGGCAAGTGCCTGTGGAGGAGGTTGTCAGGTCCTTGAGGGATACATCCTGGGAGGGTCATAAGGTCAATTTACTTTAGCTTTTTGAGAGTTCTGTACACTGATTTTGAGAGTGGCTGTACCAATTTGGATTTTAACGCACAATGAATAATGACTCTCCTTTTCCCATGTCTTCTCCAGTATTTATTGTAGGTTATCTTGTTGATCCTAACAATTCAGACTAGGGTAGGATAAAACTCAAGATGTTTTGACTAATATTTCCCTAACTTCTAAAGATGAGCAATTTTTGAGATTCTTTTTTCTAGTCATTTTATTTATTAGGTCTGTTCAAATCTGTAGCTTGTTTTTTTTTTTTGTTTTTTTGTTTTTTTTTTTAATAGGCCATCTGGTTTCTTTTTTTCACTTCTCTTTGTCTTTTTAGTATTTATACATTTTGGATATTAAATCCTTTGTCAAAACATTAAGAAATTAATAAATCCAAGAGAACAAAAACGTTATAAAAATCCTCTGTCAGATATATAGCTGTCAAAGATCCTCTCTGTTTCTGTGGGCTTCTTCAGTCTATTGGTTGTTTCCTCAGCTTTGCAGAAACATTGTAATTTTGTGAGGTTCCACTTGTTGGATTAAGTTTCTGGCCAAATGTGATCATATTCAAAACATCTTTTCCTATACTTGTATCTCATAGGGTATTGCGCACATTTTCTTCTAGCATTTCAGTGTTTTGGGTTTTATGCTAAGGTGACTATTCTTTAAAGAACAGATTAATGACTAGAATTTAAAGTGAATCTTAATGCCTTTCGGAAGTTTATAATATGATATTTCTGATATTTCTAAAACATACTAGGCTTTCTTCCATCCTTCCTTTTATATTTTATACATTCATTTTTTTAACTTTGTACCCTCCCTTTTCCTCTTCTCTTTAATATAATTATTAGAATCTTGGCTAGTGCAGTAAGTCCACTGATGAATAGGAGAGAAGAAGTCAATTCATCCCTATTTGTGAAAAATATTCTGTATGGAATAGACCCTGAAGACTTCACCAAAAACCCCTTACACTAATAAACAAATTCAACAAAGTATCAGGATATAAAATTAGTGCACACAAACCAATAGTGTTCCTATACACACAACAATATCAAAAAGTTTAAAGAACAATACCATTTACCATAGTCTCAAAAAAAAATCTTGGAATAAATATAACCAAGGTGTTTTACAATGAAAACTTTAACACTAGAAAACTAGATTTAAAAAGATACCATAAGATGGAAAGACCTCCCATACTCATTGATTGGTAGGATTATTAATGATTATTGTTATTGGTATGGTTATTAATTATTAAAGGGGCCAAACGACCAAAAGCATCATACCAATACAACCCCTAACAGAATTCCTTTGCAATTTGTTTCATAAATCGAAAAAAGTGTAATCTTAAATTTCATAGTAGACCTTCACCTTTAAGTTTCTGTTTTGATTTTCTAAGTTTGCTAGTATGATCCAGAATGATTTTTATTTCATAGCACTGGGTAGATTCTAAATGATGCATGGAAGACTATTGTAAGTCCACCTGATAAAGTTGCTTACACAAGTAAAAATTGTGTTTCCAGAAACTCACTTCATACTGTTTATCCACTATGCCATTATATATGGACACTGAACTTAGTACTTATTGATTTGATTTTGATAAATACCTATCTAGTGGGCTTATGGGGCCTTGCTATAAGAATGGTAAGTTAATGTTGATTCTTGGAAGTATTCCAGATTAGCTGGTCTACCATAATATAGGTTCTTTTTATCTGTCTACCTACCTACCTGTCTGTCTGTTTATGTATCTATCATCTATCTATCTCTAAACGGAGCTATCACTAGTGGACAATTACTGCTTAAGAATGTAAATAATGAAGCTCAAGAAGGATGACCAAAATGTGGATGCTCCAGTCCTTCTTAAAAAGGGGAACAAAAATATCTATAAGAGGGGATAGGGAGGCAAAGTTTAGAGAAGAGACTGAAGGAACGGCCATTCAGAGCCTGCCCCACATGTGGCCCATACATATACAACCACCAAAACTAGATAAGATGGATGAAGCTAAGAAGTGCATGCTGACAGGAACCGGATATAGATCTCTCCTGAGAGAGACAGCCAGAACATGTCAAACACAGAGGCAAATATTAGCAGCAAAACAAGGAATGAGAAAGGGACCCCAGTTGGAGAGAAAGGACTGAAAGAGTTGAAGGGGCTTGAGACCTCATATGAACAACAATGCCAACCAACCAGAGCTCCCAGGGACTAAACCACTACCCAAAGACTATGCATGGTCTGACCCAGGGCTCCAACTGCATATGTAGCAGAGAATAGACTTGTTGGGGCACCAGTGGAAGAGAAAACCCCTTGGTTCTGCCAAGGTTGGACCCCCAGTGTAGGGGATTGTCGGGGGCGGGGGCGGTAAGGGGAGGTGGATGGGGTGGGGAACACCCTTATAGAATGGAAGGGGGAGGAGTTAGGGGGCTGACAGACAGGAAACCGGGAAAGGGAATAACATTTGAAATGTAAATAAGAAATACACAGTTTAAAGGAAAAAAAGAAAAAAAAGAAAAAAGAAAATAAGAAAAAGAAATATAAAATAAAAAAGAATGTAAATAATGATTGGAATCACACATAACATTCACTTTTCTCTCTTGATATTACTGCCTTGAACTTGGTATTAAATGTGTGGGTTTTAAAGACCAGAAAACAGGCAGAGCACACTTCAGCTAGTGAAATGAGAATTACACAGGAAAAACTGTGAAGGAGAAATAAGGAAACAAGATCAATAGCATAGGCAAACCATGACAGTCGCGTACTTAATTTCTTCCTCTGATGGAAAGCTAGAGAAAGTTGAACAAACTTTAAACCTTCTATACAACACACATAGAAAGCAATCTCCCCTTTGTGTTTGGAGCAACACACATTTCTTTCCCTTGAGCTTCATACTTTATTAATTATTCTGGTCAGTATTATTATAAACTGTTGTTGATTATCCATCCCTGATGGGCATGTGAGTGATGCCAGAATGTCAGTTTTACATTAAGACAATGTCGCTTGTGAAAACTAAATACAGAAATAAAGTATGTGCTCAGTTAAGGCTTTAATCTTTCCTGGATTCATTTATTTTTAAAGAAAAGAAGGTGGAACCTTGGGTATCTGTGAGATTAATGATATTTTTCTAAAATGATTCTTATTCCTAAACTGTAATTAGTAAACATGCATTTGTGTCAGTAATTAACGTTATTTGTTGGATGACTTTAAAATTTTTGCCCCTCCTGCCTGAACGTCCTAGTTTACATACTTAGAAAGTAATGCCATTATACCTGTATTTTGTCAAACTAATAACAAGGAAATATAGTTGACCACATAACAGATACTAAAGAAAACACAACCAACCAAACAAATAAAACTACTGAGTTATGGCTGAGAAGTAGCAAAGGTAACGGACTAGAGAAGAGAGAGACTGGAAATGCCTAAATGAGAAGGGAGAAATATTAAGAAGGGAGAATCAAATGCAAACCATAAAAATCAGAGCGAAAATGGGGAAGAGGAAAGTCACACATGCTGAATGAAGGCCGGGTCTAACTTCAAGTCCCAAAAGCACAAAAAGATCTCAGATGTTCCAGAGACGGACAGCTGTGAGACCTGTGGTGGGGCCAAGCAAACATTCATGCCTGTTTCATTCTATGACTGTGGCAAAAGAGAGTGGCAGAAAGTGAAGCCTGTCACTTCAGAGAAGAATGTTTTTCCTCTTACGAGTTTCCAGAGGTTTTGCTCCTCTTTTGCAATCCCATTAAGTAATTAAATGTGCCCTGCATTCCTGTCTTTAGCCTTCCCAGGCTCAGGTATAGAAAGGGCTCTCTTCAGTCTCGGCAGTGTAGATGAAGCTCCTGGCCAGGGAGCTTTAAAAAGCCAACCTTGTTGCTCCTTTGAAGTTTCTTTCCCTTTTTATTTGAAAGGAAAGAGAAGCAAGATTGAGATTAAAAATGAGATGGGTCCTACTGACTTTGAAGGACTGATTGACACCAGGTTCCGAAAAAAAGAAAAGAGAAAATAAAAAGAGCCATTCCATCTTTGTGAGGATAACGAACAAGTTAAGAAAAAATAAGAAAAAGGAAAAAAAAAAAACAGAAAAGAGAGAGAAGAGAGAGAGAGAGAGAGAGAGAGAGAGAGAGGAGAGAGGGGGGAAGACACTCTGTCAGAGTAGGTCAGATGTTGAAACAGTATTAAAAAAAAATCTATTCTTTTTTTAAGTTTTGTTCCTTCCATGGCCCATGAATGCTTGCTGACATGGCCTCGGCTAGGTTTCAGTTTCTGCGGAGTGCCCTTGAGTTCTAATGATAACTATAATGATATTTTGTGGGCTCCCCACTGCTTAAACAAAGACCGAATTTCTAATGCGCCTTAGAGCATCAAAAATGGATGTTAGAAAACATTAATATTACTATTTTTATCACTATTTAGTGAGCGGTGCTGGAAGATACTAATATCTCCATGATCATTATTATGGTGAGATAACGAAGGCACGGAACTCCATGTGGCAAAGAGATTTTTGCGGGGGAATAAATGGATGAGCCTATTTTTCCAATTTCTTTAAACCAGGCTCAACTGGAAAAATAATCGCAGTGGCTAACGGGAGTCAGGAGTCAGGGTAATTAAGTGGGTAAATGAGGCTAGTGTCATTTGAATTTATGCATTTTCCTTCATCCTTTTGTTTGCTCTGCCTTTCTCTTTCGCTGGGTCTCCACTGCAATGTTGTTTATTCATGGAGGGCATGCCACAGTTTTTAATACTGGAGGGAAAATGCGAAGCCCTTCATCCGCCTGGCCAATGTGTAGACTGGAGAGAACACAGGGGGATCAAAGTGATATGAACACAACAGGGGTTTCATTAAAATGTTCCGTTCTCTGCCTGAGGACAGCACAGTGAGAAAGGGCGAAAAAAAAATCATCTAGCCCAAACAAGTTTAACTTAAAAAAAAAGCAGCGAACCACCTGTGGTCTCCCTGGAAACAGGCAAGCACACCCTCCAGCCACCTTTTAATGAAACCCCAGAGCCCCTTTATTAATTTATTAAAGAATCTATTTTCTGAAGATTCATAAACCTCATATAACTCATATTCCAACACATCTCTGCTATGCTAATGGCATGCGCTTCTATGAATAATTAATTATTTAATTAGTAATAATTAGAGGTTGTTGTACAGGTCAAACCATTGGACTGACAGCATGCTATTGTCAAAATGTCATTCGAATTAATGGAACAACATTTAAGCGGCGATTCATCATTTAGGGCAGTTACTACCTATCTTCTCTCAAACCGTTAACTATCTTTCACAGCGTATATCATTTTAAGATTTGTATAACATGTAAAGTGGGACATTTAATATTGAGCATGCTGAAGACACTGGAGTCTTCAATGTCATGTTAGATACATGGGGCCGGCAGCGTGAGTCATCTAGCTGACATCACGACGTCCCGACATTACAGCCACAGTACGTGGCCTTCTGACATTTGCGTGTAATTTCTAAGACTCTTTTATGGCATTAGACCCAAGAGCTCACAGGGAAAACAAATAGTGTGACGTCAGCAGGGTGACGTACATGTGTAAGCCCAGCGCTTGGGACTTTCAGACTCCTAGGAGGACCAAAAGTCTGAAGCTACCTCATTGTACCTAGCAAGGCGATTTCTACAGCAAAACAAATCAAAATCAAACGAATAAAATTAAAAAGGAATTCAAAGGCATTTGGGAGCTAGGGTGAAATGATCCTTAAGGAAGATTACGATAAAGGAATCTAACACCAGCGTGTCAGAAGTTTATTGAATACTTTTCTAAGTATAAAGTGACCTAGGATGGAGGATGAGAACTGTGGTTCCTGAAGTTAGTCCGTCACGATTGTGTCATAAAGTGTAATGAAGGTATATGTGTAGATGAAAAGTCTCAGATCCAGGGCTGGAGAGTGACCCCGGTGGTTCAGGGCATGTGCACCTCTTAGGGAAGACCTGAGCTCACTCGCCAGGGTTCAGGGTGTATGCTCCTCGATAAGCTGTACCTTCAGCACCAGGGGACCTCTCGCTCTCTTCCGGCCTCTTTGAACACTGCACTAACACATACGTCAAACCCATATGTCAAAATACGCAAGCACGAACAAATGCACATTTAAAATAAAAATAAAATGTTTTCTTTAAATCCACATACCCACTAATTACTGTAAAGTTTTTTATTTTTTTAAGCCTTTCTGACATTCATTTTCCACTTATGAGCACTATTACTGATCATAAGATCATTAGGTTTTTTACATCTAAAATAGAAACAAGTCTGAAATTGTCTTTCTTTTAATTATTAGTATTAGTATTTAGTATTTTTTTACAGTCCACTTGTTATCCCCCTCCCCTTCTGACCTCTGACTGTTCCTCATCCCATATGTCCTCTACTCTGTCCCTACTCCCAACCCCACCAGATATCACCAGTCCTTGGGGCCTCAAGTCACTCGAGGGTTAGGTGCATCTTCTCTCACTGAGGCCAGACCCAGCAGTCCTCTGCTGCACATATATATATATATATATATATATATGTGTGTGTGTGTGTGTGTGTGTGTGTGTGTGTGTGTGTGTGTGTGTGTGTGTGTGTGTGTGTGTGTGTGTGTGAGGGACCTCATATCAGCTGGGTTATGCTGTCTGGTGGTTGGTAGCTCAATGTCTGAGAGATCTCTAGGGTCCAGGTTAGTTGAGACCGCTGGTTTTCCTATGGAGTTGCCCTTCTCCGCAGCTTCTTCTAGCTTTTCCCTAATTCAACCACAGGGGTCCCCAGCTTCTGTCCATTGGTTGGGTGTAAGTATCTGCATCTGACTCTTTCAGCTGCCTGTTGGGCCTCTCGGAGGACAGGCAGCTCCTGTCTGGCCATTGACAGGCCCAAGTTGAGTTCCAGCTCAAGGGAAGGCTCCAAGTCCTGACACCATCACTGATGCTATGGTGTGCTTACAGACAGGAACCTAAAACTGTCTTTTAAACACCATTTTAAATCGATTTTAGTTGGGGTTGGGGATTTAGCTCAGTGGTAGGGCGCTTGCCTAGGAAGCGCAAGGCCCTGGGTTTGGTCCCAACTTGAAATTGAAAACAGTACACTGCAATGTATATGATGTGCAAATGAGTACAGGTCCGTGTGGCACAGCATGCATACACACCATGCATGGGAAGCACAAAGAAACAACCTTGGAGAATCCATCCTCTGTTCCACTATGGGTCCTGGGACTTGAACTCTGGTCCTCAGGATTGCACGGCAAAGCATTTGACCCACTGAGCCATGCTGTTGACCTTTGATTAATAGACCCTAAAAGGGATTTGTGAGAATTATTTATTTCTTCCTCCAACACAGTACTTCTTCAACCTTAATAAACATAAAAGTTATTCTAGTTCTTGATAAAATAGTGGTTTCATTCCCTATGTCTGAGGCAAGGGCTGACTCTCCGTTGTTCTAACAATGGCAAGATCAGAACAATGCTGAATAAAAGGATCTAATACAATGTTTTTCAAACATCAGTGGATAGCATCCTATGCTCTTGTCATGCTGTGAGTTTCTGGACCTCATCCCCAGAGATCAAAGGGCAAGCATAAGGTTTCCAATACATTTTCAGATATTAGTGCACTTGGCCATACTTTAAGAACTAAATACCTAAACTAGTATATACATTAATATAGAGAAATATAGACACATATTATATAGATATAGAGAACTATATACACATATTATATATTTATATTCAAGACAGATAAAAGCCCATATAATGGGGAAGAGAGATGAAAGATGAAAGAAAGGAGAAAAGAGCAAATGAGAAAGAAAGAGGAGAGATGTGAATTATTTTTCCTAGAGAAAAAAAGTTATTTTACATCAAGTGAAAAAAATCTCTTGGGTACAGAGGCAGCTCAGTGAGTAAAAAGGTATCTTGCCTTCAAGACCTGAGCTTGACCATGTGGTGGAAAGAGAGCACTGTCTCTTGCAAGTTGTCCTTTGATCTCTACTCAGATGTGTGAATAGCATGCGCGCACACACACACACACACACACACACACCCCAAATAAATACATGCAACTTAAGACAATCATTCTCTAATTCTATCATAAAGCATTTGAGGAACATCCCTGTTAGTGCTAACATTATTCTGCATAGTGTGTCCCTATAAGCAATGAAGGAAGGCCATGAAAGACAAAGCATTTCATCCCTTTCAGACAGATGCATGGGATGATGCTTTTAGCAGAGACACTTCTCAGGATGATTAAAATACATTCACAGTGATCATTTACAGAAACCATAATATCCTGTGGGGAATATATTATCCACAAAGATTACCATGAGGCATGCTGGATTCTGGGTAGCTTATAAGGGTTCTAAATAGCCCAGTGGCACCAGCAGCACCTTGCTGGTTAATGGAAGTTGTGTCTTCATCTCAATCTTTTCTGTTCCTCTCCCTAATCCTGAGAAGACCCCATCTTCCACTGAATGGCTTATGTAGGCAACACATGGGCTATAGGTAACAACTTTGCAGAAGGTCTCCTGCCAAGGGTCCAGTTTTAGAAACCTCAGCTCCCTGGTCTCCAACACAAGTAGCATCATTGACTGCTAAACTAACAAGTTGTTTTCCTCTTTATTGAGAAAGTATTTAGTGGATAATAAATCATTTGAATACAAACTAGAAGAGACAATCTGTGCTCCTGAGGTACCTGGGTGGTATTTAAATAATAAAACTTAATAATAATAATAAATAATAATATACCCAAGGAAGGACATTGACAAGTATACTCCAGATCGTATGGTTTAATGATATAATATGATATAAAATGTAAAATAATATAAAGTAATTATAATTGTGTGGATTAAATGCTGAAGTAGCTCAAAGAAGGAGGGCTTGGGAGATAGCAGAAAGAATGTCATTTTACTCATTGAGTAGAGGGATTTAGTGGTACTTTGGGTGTTGTGTAACAAGAATATTTAACAATCTCATGTAGCTCTGATGTACCCTGAGTAGAAACTAGCCCAAAAATGGAAAAACACAACTTGAAGTATGGCTATAAAGATATCATCCCAAATTGAGTGCCAGTGAGCATTTAAAATACTAGATGTGGGAGTAGGGAGGTCCTCAGTTGCACAAGAGTGCTTGCTGGGCAAGCATGACGACCTGAGCTTGAATCCCCAGCACCTACATAAAAAACAAACAAACAAACAAAAATCAGCATTGGAGACAAATATAGATGGACCTCAAGAACTTGGTGGTCTATCAGCCCATCCAAAATGGGGAACCTCTGGTTCAGACCTTGCTGGAAAGCAGGAAGAAGGGCAATAGAGAAAGATACTTGACATTCTTCTCTGTTTTTCACTATGGTATCCATGGGCACCTCATCTGGTGTGCATATAATACAAGTGCACATGTGTGCACATGCACATAACACACACATTACTATATGTAGGAAAGGATCAAGATCAGATTCATAGATTGAAAGGGCCTATAGTAAGTAGGGACTGAATTACAGAGAAATTAATTCTGAAGACAGGGGTACCAGGCTTCAGTTGCTGGCAATGCTCCAAACTAAATAGGTAAAATACCAAGAATCTAAATTCTAGAAGTTTCCAGAAGCTAAGGCTCACAGAGCACAGTAAAACAGCAAGAAGGGATTTGACAAATGTTAAATGTCAAAACCTGGCAATAGTTCCGCCATATTGCCTGAATCTTCATTTTGTAGCTTACAATCTTAACCTGACTAATGTTCCTTGTCCAGATCATAGTTATGTCACTGACTCTGGAAATTCCCTAACTTCCCTGACTCTAGAGCCAACGAATGGGTTTAAAGGTCAGACAGTGCTTCTTTACATAGATAGCCTAAAATTTGCAAATGTTGCAAGTGCACCTGTCAGTGGGTGTCCCTCCCACTCCTCTCTGCATGTAAAAACTGGCCCTGAAAATTGCCTGGGTTCCCAGCTTGGCTGCTGACTTCTGGCTGAGACCCTGACAATCCGGTCTTAGGATGTGTGTTCAATAAACCATTGGTATCTGAGTTGAGACTGGTCTCTGAGTGATTCGTGTGACCAATCCTGAGACCCAACAGGAGTCATGGTGTTGAACAAGCTGCTTTCTTTGTTGTCCACTCTTGGGTATTATTGAATCTCTTGTGTCTGGAGTTTCTGTTGCCATCCACCTCAGTTAAACCATCTTCTATCACTATGACCTTTGCTCCCTGCTTTTGAGTTTTCCATAGGCCCCTGGAGTGTCTGCAACATTTGCTACATTAAAAAAAAATAAAAAAGGAGTTTCTCCATGTTACATCTTAAAATCAAGCTTATTGCTTTTGCCTATAAAATAGCATTTGCATGCCTTGTGCCTACAGAAGCCAGAAGAGGGTATTAAATCCCTGGTATTTGAGTTACAGAAGTTTTGGACCATGATTTGGGATCTTGGAATCAAACTGGGTCCTCTGAAAGAGCAGCCAGTGCTCACAACTGCTAAGCCATTTCTGAACCTTCTGTGCTACTTTTCGAGTGATTGACACTGACATTTATTCTGCTCCTTTATGATTCATTTAAGTTTAAGTCAGATCTTTAACACATCAGATTAAACTTTATAAATTTCAGCCACTGTTTTATATTTTATCTTGGCCTTATGTGTCAATGAGTTCAGTGGTGTATTTCAAAAGGTGCATGCAGGGCTAGTATTTTTACTTCTCTGGTTCTGTTTGCATATTTTCCCCGATCTTGTCTATTAAGTAGGTAGTGGCTTCTTTCCCATTGTAACTTCTATGCTAATTTGAATTATTAAAAGTTGCTTTTGGGTCTTCCACTGTCTTTGTGCCTCGGGTCCAGAATTTCTTTTTGTTTATTTTACATCTTTTATTCTATTCATTTTTAAAGTCTCTCTCTCTCTGTCTCTCTCTCTCTCTGTCTGTCTCTCTGTCTCTCTCTCTCTCTTTTGTGTGTGTGTGTGTGTGTGTGTGTGTGTGTGAGTGTGTGTGTGTAGTACACTTGGAAGCCAGAAGAGGGCATCATATTCCTAGGAATTAGAGCTACAGATGGTTGTGAGCCACCATGTGGGGGCTAGGAATCACACCAGCCTCAAAAGAACAGCAAGATCTCTTTACTGCTGAGCCCTCCCTCCAACTCTGACCTAATATTTCTCTGTGTGGTTTATAATTATATCATCTGCTCACCATAGAAGGTTGGTTTTTGATCTTGGAAATGTGGTAATTGTTGGTATAAAGCTACAAAGGACTTTTGCTTTGGCTTCCTGCTATACTCTGGGAATTTCACTGGTTTGCAATCAGTTTTACATTGACTTGTAGCCTTGGGTAAAGTCTAGTCTTATGCATCTATTGAAAATTAAATTCTACCCTTGCCACTTGCCTGGTTTTTCAATTTTCAAAGAAGTTTTTATTCCTCCACCCATAGCCCAGGGCAGAACAAAGTCATCCAGGACCCTTCTCTGCATTGTGGGAAGAATCTTTCTAATATATCATATACAGATTTGTCTTTATGCAAATTCAGGTCCTCTACCCTACTTGATCTTATTTGCACGTTCAAGTCCAGTTCCCCAGGCCCTCCAGCCTATACTTAGTCTAATACCCATCCATCTACTCTTAGAATGCTTCAGTTCATGAGATCTGTTCTTCCCATTAGATTTCTTTTACACCATTTCCCCTAGTTCCCTACAGTCTTGCTTTTCCTTCTTTCTTCTCTTCCTTCCTTCCTTCCTTCCTTCTTTCCTTCCTTCCTTCCTTTCTTTCTTTCTTTCTTCCTTTCCTTTCCTTCCTTTCCTTTTTCCTCACTTTTTATCCATCTTTCTTTTTCTCCCTATCTCTGCATATATTGTTTTGCCTCTTATGCTTGTCTTTCCTTATAAACTCAGCTATATATTTAAAGGCTTAAAAAGATCTAGCATACTGTGCAAGATGTGAGGCAACATATTCTCAATGTTCTTTCCTAGTAAACGTCAGGTGCTTCGACAACTAGCTGTCCATCAGTGATGAACTGAGAATGTTCCATCCTATAGCTCTCTTTAGGTGTGGCCAGGCTGGGATGATGGAACATGTTTTTCATTGCTGTGTCTTCATGATGTGCCACATGCATTTAATTATTGTACAATTAACAAAGAGGGAGCAGTTCAAGACAATAGGAGGCTTATGTAAGATATCTAGCTGTTTCCCAAAGACAGACACTAGTCAGAGAATCAGGACCCTGACCTCATGATACAGTGTCCACTAAACTTTTGAGTACTAAAGATTCTTTCATATCTTACGCATCATTTCTTCTCTTCTTCCCGATATTCACTTGAACTGGCAAGTTCAAACTTTAATTTTTCTCTGAATGTCATACAACTTCCAAGTACATGCTACTCAGGAGCGTTATCCATTTTTGTTTTCTACTCTTTCAACCACCCAAAGTCAGTGTCCTAAATTAGCAAGGTATTTTTGTACTTCTGTAAAACATTCAGGAACTGAGGCAGGTATTAACTTCCAGGAGTCAAACACTCTTCTTTGGTTACTTACAACCACAGACACAAACATTCATTTTCTTACACACCAGAGAGAAGTAGAAATAGTTGTTAAACAGAATTCATATTTTCCACAGTGCTATATTCTAAAAATACATTTTGATGCTTTGATGGTCTCTGCAAAGAAGTCTTTGTGGGGGAAGGTACCTATTGGGGACATCATGGCAGACAGTGTAACTGTAGCTTAACTTATTATCACCAGCTGGGGTCCAGAGGAGTCGTGCACATATATTATGTGCACTTTGGTAAGTAGGGTTTCAGGGTTATTTGAATCAGAGACATTGGAAAGCCAGAGTCTTTCATATAAGATAGTGATATTTCTCTATCAGAATTGTAAAATATGATTTTACAGCTTCTAATCTATCTTAACTAGGTGTTCTGATGGAGTAATATTATGGTCTATGTTTTATAACTTTAGTGCTATTAAGACTAAGGCAATAGGCAAAAGTTGGTTTCATTTACTTGTTTTTCTCAGTGCAGTAGGCCTAATCATATCAGCTTTGCTAGATTTTTGTCATGTAGATGTTAGCATAACACAAGTGCCAAGCATGCTCTGACCACTCAGCAAATAATCATTCTTTTTCTGAATCAGAGATATGGATGTTTAATAAAAAATAAATGTAATCAGATGTATTTTCACTTATTATAAAGAATGAGTTTAATTCTGTTAATAAAACAACAGATAATGAAAAACATTAACTCGTTGAAGTAAGTCTAAAGGTGATGGATGATATGCCAGTCTACTGTAAGCATCTTAGAGACACTAAGTCACATGAGACCCACACTGGCGGGGTGAGGTCATGACAGTTGTCAAATTTATAGGTAGAGAAATTCAGACTGAGATAAGATGAGCTGAGAGTCACCTATAGATAAGTTTCTCTAAGGTTGCACTCCAAAGCCTGTTGTTTCTACTTGTTGAGAACAGAAAGTAGCATGCAGCATCCTTTCAAAGTCTGGACAAGCAAGGCTTTCCCTCCTGCCTGTCACTTCCTGTCATACAGGATTGTGTGACTCCACACAGTCTTTCCTTATTGCCTGGGAAACTGGAGAGCAATGGTGTTGTTTTAGTGTCCATAAGCTATTTTTCTACTTAAAATTTGAGAATCTTCAAGTACTTATCTACAGGTGGCCTTGAAGTTTACAGAACATTTAAGTACTTACTAAGTGTTTTAGACAATCTTTAATACCTTGCATCCAATTGAATGCCACAATCATAATTTTTGGTCTAGCAGAATGCATGTTGGAATGACTACCCTAGAATCTTATTTTATCTTACTGCATAGATGTGGCCCCATTCTATTTTTAAACAATTTAAGATATACAGAAACATGCAAATTAATCACACTAATCTAATATCCATTAATAATTATCAAGATATAAGTAACCTAGTTGTTAATTCTTGATTTTTGTCAAAGGCAAAATCTCCCTGTTTCTTGGTACACTCGACTGTGTTACTGAGATCACTGTAAGTAATTGAGAAAGGAAGTAATTTCTAAAGGTCTCAGAATTCCATAAAAATGGATACATTTTTTGCTGAGTTAAATCACTCGGGTAGAGAGACCTTCCTGTGAGAAAAAGCTATTGATGGAGAGAGCTAATAAGTTCTCTGTAACAACCTCTTATTTTCATAAGAACTTGTGACTATTCCAAAAGAAAAGTGACTATTCCAAAAGAAAAGTCTAACGTGCTTGAAGAAAGACAGAAGGCATTTATCACTGCCTAAAAAAGAAAACGAAATAAAACCAATACTATTATTAACAAATTAAAAAAAAAAACATAGAAATCACACCCTTCACTGCTGTACAGATACTCATGTTAATTAGCTGACAAGACCCTGCCTTTCACCACCCTGTAGTTGAAGGGTTAATGCAATTAGGGCTACTTGGGATAGCTGCAAAGCAATTCTTGCATGAATAAGAATCCTTGGTGGGACTGAGCTGTACCACCTCCCTCCCCATTCTGAGGTACTTCAGGCTCAACTGGATATAAAAATTAGACAGTGTTCTTTCTGCTTCACACATCACCCAGCAGAACACAGCTGGCTCTTTGGCTCCAGGGCAAACACATTTGAATAGACAAAATTACTGGCTATGTTAAGGTAGCTTGCCTGCATTGCCCTTCAACCTGGATTTTTCTCTCATCCATCTATTCAGTCAGTCATCAGACAAGTGAGGCCTTTGAAATTTTCCCACCTCTCCACATACCCCTTCCTTTAAAAGGCATCATTGCTTTAATTGACTTTTATATTCTCATTGAGCAATGCAACCACCACTTGTGCCATTTCTATTTACCACTGTGAATTTCAACGTAGCAAGGTGGGCGGGCTAGTAATTTTGCAGAGGTTTAAAAATCCAGGCTGCAATAATCTAGACTTAAGACAATTCCTGCTCTCCCTGTCACAGGTCAACAGCACCTGAAGGGCTCATGCCCTGTTCCACTCTTCAGTGAGCCCTGTAAAAATCAGCACCAGAAATGTCCACCTGCACATTTTAGGGTATTGAGTTTCCCTGTTGTTTCAGACATAGCTCAGTCAGTCACCAAGATGAGTGTCCTATCTAATGAAATAGTCATTTTAAATAGATGTGTATAAGACAAGGAAACAGGTTTAAGCCAATGTCTCAAAAGAAGAAAGGTAGTTGCTCATGGTGTCCTATGTCTTTAGTCCTAGTATTGGGGAGAGAGAGGCAAGAGGATCATTGTGGCTGGTGTGGTCTACATAGCAAGTTCTGGACCAGACAGGACTACCTAGTGAGACCCTGTCTCAAATACATACGTACATACATACATACATACATACATACATACATAATACATATATACATACATACATGTCAGCAGCAGGAGGAGGAGGAGGGAAGAGAAGGGATGAGGAGGAAGGTGGTCTTTTATAGCTCATGCTCTTGTGTTTATTTCTGTAGTTAAGATGAATAACGAGATGAACTTCTGGTTTTATCACATCACAATAATGTTTTCGATGGGAAAAGACTTTGCCAGCTTTACTTGCATAACTTTTCAAAGGAAAGCAGTTATGGGTTGTCTGCAAAAAGACTGCACTAGCCAAATGCCAAAGACTATGTGAATAGTGGGAAAAGCCAACCCCAAAAACAACAACGTCTTGTCCTCGAATACGATCAAATTGCATTTAGTCTTAAGCAAAAATGCATCTGATAATGACTTCTGCCAACTTCAGTCTAAGTGTGAATCCTCTGCACAAAAGAATGCTGTCAAGTTATGCCATTGGATTTAAACGTATATCAAGACAACACTTTTTAATTTTCAATTGACTGCATTAAAAAAAATCTGTAGTTGGTTCATAAATCCTGCATTGTGTTTCTAGACTTTGACTCTTTCACTCTCAAAGGGTTAATTCTCTTTTCCTCTAGTATATGTGTAGATGTATGTGTGTGTGCAGATATAGAGAAATATAGAAATGATAATTCTGCCTTAAAAATCCTCCACACTATCTTTGCACAGAAACACATGTGTATTTTATATAATTAAAAGTCCAACGAAATACAATTTTGTTTCCCCTATTTGGTACATATTTTATCTTTTGTCATAAATATATAAGCTGAGCCAGGTAGTATAAATGTACTTGATTTTCTTCTCATATATTTATTTACCTCCCTTTCTGTTTCTTTCCTTATTCTGGGCTTTTCTGGATGAATATGCATACACCTTTCACCTGCTGGTTTCTCCTCTTACTCCTTCTGTGCACTGTGTAAACGACCCTTTGCATTCACCATATGGATCCCACTCTCTCTTTCCAACAGTCTTTCTTCTTTCATCGTTTCACCTATTGGATAACTAATGTAATAAAAACCATGTTGGAAATGAAACACAGAACGTTGTCATGGATCTGTTCAAATTTTACTCACCTGAGTGTGCCATTGTTTGTTACAAAATTTCTCCACTGACATTTTCATTGTTTCAAGTTCAGTGGGAACTGTTTAATCCTAGTAGCTAGATTGTTTCCCACTTGATCTTGACTTTGGTGCTTTGGAGCAGTAATTTCTCTCTGTTCCTGATGGCATATTTACCCAAGGAAGTTTAGGGAAATTAAATGATAATGTGCTTTGAACCATGGAAAAATCAGAATATCGGGGCAAAACAGCATGTAGCTGTCTTTATAGGTCAATGGAGAACAAATGTGAAAATAGCTTCTTTTCTGTGACGTTTTATTTATATCATTTTATAATGATGTTTACTATATATTAATTTTACATATTCATGAACCGGTTTCATGCACTTGACGATCCCTCCTGTCTGAATGGCCCTTGGTTTTCCTCACTTCTGTCTCTCTATTCAGTCAGATTCCTCATGTTTTCCTAGTCACCATTGGAGTACCAATTATATTTTGATTTCAAACTATTAAATGAAAAAAGTCCCAACACACTATATATATATATATATATATATATATATATATATATATATATATTTCACTTTCCCACTTATTTTGGTGAGTTAAACTAATAGTTCCTAATTCCACTTAATTTGATACATTTGGGATTAATAAGTGTGTGTGCAAGCATCTCTCTCTCTCTGTCTCTCTCCCACCCCCCACTCCCGAGTGTGTGTTTGTATATGAGAGAGAGAGAGAGAGAGAGAGAGAGAGAGAGAGAGAGAGAGAGAGAGAGCACTTTACTTACTAATCCATCTGTCAATGGTTATTTAGGGCGATACCGTAATTTGACTGTAATAAACACGGGAGTTCAGGCACATCCATTGTATCCTGACCTTTATTCTCAATGCTTTGTGATTCTTTCAGATTCCTCTGGGAACAGCATACCAGTATACCATAGAGTAGTTTTGTTTTTTCCCTTAGGAAACTCCATACTGTTTTTCAACATGGCTATATTAAGTTATATTCCCACCAATAATGCAAAATAATGAATTTTATAATAGCCTTTCTAACTAGAATGGGATGGAATAACAACGGTTTTATACAAGAGATTTAAAGAAAAACATATTTTTTTTTGTGACAGATCAGTAATGTCAAAAACTTGGTTCACATACTGCTCATTGAAGAATACAGCATGAGCTAGTGTATTAGTATATAGTTCAGTAATTGAGTACTTACCTAACATGTGCAAGGCCATAGGCTTTTATCTCCAGCACCCATAATAAAATAAAGTAAAATAAAATGTATTGACTATCTAAGAATATCATAAAAGGAAGTATTTATGTGATAAAGTTTTGGTGCTAACAAGACACATTTACTTATATTCCATAGGAACCAAAGAGAACTCATTACATAGGTATTATCAAAACTTTGGTAAGGGGAGCATCATTGAGTCTATAGCCTGGACAGATTAAGTGGCTTGTCAAATAAATTAATAGAGAAACCTAATTTTCTTATGCCAAAGGCCAACTTGACCATACCACCAGAATTCCTACCATAAAATTTTAGTGTCATTAAGTTATGATCCTATTTGGCATCTCCCTTAATTTCTTTAAGGGGTAATTCAATTTCTACAGTTCCATAAACTGATAAATACTTTAAGAATATCCACATAAACTTTGTAGTATAGGGATGAACTTACCAATTATTGTCTTTATGGATAACTCATTCAGTCCAAGCTAAGTATAGGACCCATATAAGCTACAATGTCAATGCCAAATATGAGAAGCCACTGAAATGAATGGGAGAGAATTACTACCATGAAGGAGATAAGGAATTACAGATAATTGATTTTTTTGATATGAAAAGTTCACCTGTAGACATTGCATTTTTTTTTAGTAATTTATATGCTTCAGAAACCTGGAAAATGCACCTTGTCTAAACTGCTCAGGACATGATAACCTCTCAAGGTTAGCATATGGACCAGGTAAAATTCTCGATGACCTCTTCAGCTATTCTGTATGCACTGGACCGACCTTTAAGTCTGCTGATCTTTATGATAAGTGGCCAAGAAATTAAGAGTAATGCTACCACACTAGCATAATTCACTTGTCCTTTGATATGTACAGCAATCCGTAGCTAATTTCATGTAAAACAAAACAAAAAGAAAACAAAAGAATGGTACCATAACCAAATTCCATCAACTTGGCAGTGTATTTAAGTCCAATACGCTTAACAAATTAAAGGAACATTCTAATTATATGTCATGTTGCTGTTTAATTAAGGGTCCCAGTTCATGAAAAATTTTATCAATGCAAGCAACCATGGATATGTTTCTCCTTATGGGCCATGATACTAGATGTCTTAAATGACTTTCCCTTAACAACTTTTCTTACCCCACCAGTATCATTTTTCTCCATCCTTGCTTGCTTACTAGAATAGTTCTCTCTAGAAGCACAGAATTTTTCACAGTCATTCATACACAATTTATATTCAGTAATAAAGTACTTGCAAATATTTGAAAAAATATATATGCTTATAATTGTTCCTTTAAAAAAAACTTTGGATATGTGCTATTTTATACGTTTCTAATTCTTGAAAGTATGTCTCTAAAGTACTCATCATGCCTGGGCACTAGAACCCTGAAGTTCAATGGGGAGAAAATAAGAGAATTGTGGGAAATCATTGCCATTCTTACCAGATACAAAATAATAGCTAATTCCACCTTCAGTGCTGACCCTAAAATTACAACAGGAAGAATCAAAGGGCATTTTTGTTTATACCTGAAATAGCCACTAAAGCTCACCTGTTAAAGGCTTACTTCCCAGCTGACATACTTTAGGACATTGATTATAATAGGTGGGATCTGACTAGGCCAAGGGATTAATTTACTGATGAATCCATGATTTAATGGCATTATTGGCACTGAGACCTTGTTGTAGGATTAAAGTTCTGGGAGAATGCCCTGAAGGATCTTCTCTCTCTCTCTCTCTCTCTCTCTCTCTCTCTCTCTCTCTCTCTCTCTTTCTTTCTCTCTCCCTTCCTCCCTCCCTCTCCCTCTCTCTCCTTCCATCTTCTTAGTTACACTGAGGTAAGCAACCTCCATCACCATAAGTTCCCAGGGCCACGGTGTTCTGCCTTAGCTCAGATTTAATACAAAGAAGCCAGCTGACCTGAAACCTATAGAAAAATATACCAAAGTAAATGTTTGCTCCTCAAGAGTTTCTCTTCAGAAGTTCATTACAGTGGCAAAAATTTGAACAATGGAAAAGACTTCATTTCATATTTTGGGTTAAGGAAGATTTCCTGCTAACTGATAAGAGGCTCGAATTTATAGAAAAGGTATCACATAAATGGACCAAATTATTTTCAATGTAGACAAAATATAAGAAGGAAGGCAAATTTTCTAAGTTTTTAATTTTAAAAATCTGGAAACTGGATACTTAAAGATTATTAGATTCTATTTCCTTTAAAAATATTTTCATTTTACAGTATATTTAGTACTTTTTAAAAAAAATCTTCCCACATTCTGTTATTGAGCTCTTATGAAAGACTCTATTTTTCTGCCTGTTGATGAAATGAATTATAAACTAAGGAGAGAGAAACTGTCAAAACCTGTCCTTATGTGTCATTAAATAGACACATATCTATAGTTACCCAAAAGTGGTAAGTGAATGATCTTTTGTCACATTTGTTACTACATCCATTTAACAATTTGTACCTTCCATGCCACTTTATCATTTTTATTTTACAGCAGTAATATAGTTTTTTTTTAAATGCACAAGCAGAGAAGGCGATAGAATGAAAAGTCTTAAATTTAGAGGAAGGAATATCCATCCTTTGGGTTCATGCCACCCTTCTTTAACATACCTATTTGGAGTTATGAGTCATCCAAGGGTCACTCTGCCCCTACAGACAAGGGTGGGCAAAGAGAAAACCATGAAGTGAAGATAAAAAGTTTAGTGGCTGCAAGATTGTCTTCCTGTCTTACCACATTCCTGAGAGTTTCATTGATCTAACCCCTTTCATTTCCTATAATACAGTGGTCAACACTGGCTCCCCAAACAGTGTCTACGTAAAAAAAATGAGAAAAACTCATAGCCTAATCTAAACTTAATATGAATTTTCCTACACTTCTTGATCAGTCATCACCCTTTTAGGATAGAAAGAAACCAACCATGTTATCTTGCAGAACAAGTCTGGGTCCCACTGCATAACCAAAGCATTACTTACGCCAAGGTCAGCCTTGGGCTAATCATGACTGTTCAAATATCCTTCACCAAATATAGTCAGTGTCCTTAGCTTTGTTATGCTTATTTTAACAGCTTTACACTCTAACAGTTCTGATCTCTACTCAGGAAATGAGCAAGTTCAGAAATAAAACGAAGACAGATAACATATCCACAGAGAGTTCGTGTCATCAGCTAATTTTACAAATTGATTGAATAGTTTATGCAATTAGTTCTGATTGGAGATTAATATACCTCGTCTAGTATTACCCTGCTGTTTACTCATGTTCAAACAAACACACACACACACACACTCACAGGCACATGCACACCCTGAACTATAGAGTCAAAAAGTCTAGGATTATGGGGCTCAACGGTATCGTTTATTAAATCTAGATCCTTGTAAAAGTCATTCAAAATCTGTAAGATATGTTTTCTTATACGTAAAGTAAAGGCAACAGTAAACCATTCTCTGTACATATAGAGATATATATGGATATGGACAAATGCTAGCTAACAGAATTATTACTTAATAGCTGAATTTCCTCGGATTCTTTATGAGGGTTGTTTTTCCATCTTCCTTTGTACTGGAATTAGAATCCTTATATTTTTGTCAACTATCAACATGAATAGGTAAGCTCATATTATTTATAGATTTCATCTAGAATGTTCTTCCTTCCTTTTATCCAGCTTGTTACTTTGGTGGCATATTATTTTCCAAAATTCTATCCTTCGGGGACTGAATTTTTCCACGCATGGTTTCAGCTAAAGGTGATGTTTTAAAATAACCTTTAACCAAATTCATCCAGTCTACTTTTGAATTAAAAGCAGATGAAAGTGACTATTTTTTCTGGCTGAAAGAAGCACAAGGTCATTTCTGTGCCAAGATAATTCACTAACAGCAAAAAATATTCATATATCTCATCTCCATTCAGGAAATCTTCTGGCTAATTATGAAAATATTAATTAAGTTAGGAGCAATTGAAACATGTTGCTTTTAACCTGCTCAGTCTGAGCTAGTATTAAGTTACTACTGTATTTGTGCAGAGTCAGATTTCAGAAACATCTGGGGACATATTCCCATCAAATTTAACTATGACTTTATTATCTGCTTTCCCAGAAAATAGATATTCTCTTGTCAATCAGTGAACTTGACCTTTCAAAATTACTCCAAGTTTTCAAAATTACTCTAAGCTCCAAATTGTCCAAGCTTTTTCTCAAAGTCACGTGTTTTATGCAAAAGCATTTATAGTGTACCAAACACTGTCTGTTTGTCTTTGCATATCCAGTCTTCAACTTTCCCTTGATCTGCACCCAAGGATATTGACTGTGGACAATATCTATAGATTCATTAGGGCCCTGGCTAACAAGCCAATGAGCACCATTTATACAAGCTTGGACAAGCTGAAGTTGGGGGTTTAGTCCCTACTGTTCCAAGCTAGGTTTCTCTATTTTTACTTATTTTCCTATCAAAGGCTTCTGTTCTTCTATTTCCATTTAAGTACTTTCAAGGTATTTGTTTTCAGGCCTTACTCCATCATCCACTACCATGCTGTGGGCCTGGTAGTTGAGTGTATGCTTTTACAGCATCCTATACTGTATCTCTTTGCAAACATCGATACCGTTAAGATCTCTTTCTACATTAATCCCCTTACAGTAATGTACCATACATTATATAGTACTGTGCCTTCCAGCCAGTTCTAGTTCTGTTCCATTGACTAGCTATTATACCATTATGTCACTTGTCTGAAGAAGCCCGTGTACCCTTTGAAACAAACACAACAACGTATCAAAGATAGCTTTTCTGCGATATCTTTCTAACTGGTCCTCTGAACAGTAAATCAAACTCTTTAATGAGATAAGGTCTTCAGAGAAGTTCTTGCTGAGTTCAAATCTTGACTTTACCCTTCATTGACTAATGGTATGAACAGGAACTAAATGAGCTGCTTAATATTGCTAGCTCTCAATTCACTCTTTTGTATTGGATATGTTCTTTGTTTACATTTCAAATGTTGGGCCCTTTCCTGGTTTCCCCTCCAGAAACCCCTTATACCACCCCCTACCCTCGAACCCCCCGCTTCTTAGAGTGTGCTCCTCCACCGACCCAATCCCTTATGCCTCCCTGCTCTGGCATTCCAATACACTGGGGCATTCAGCCTTCACAGGGGCCAAGGGCCCCTCCTCCCAGTGATGCCCAACAAGGCCATCCTCTGCTACATATGAACCTGGAGCCATGGGTTGCTCAATGTGTACTATGTGGTTGGGGGTTCAATCCCTGAGAGCTCTGGGGTGTCTGTTTGGTTGGTTGTTATTCCTATGGGGTTGCAAACCCTTTCAGCTATTTCAGTCCTTTCTCTAACTTCTCCACTGGGGACCCTTTGCTCACTCTAATTATTGACTGAAAACATCTACCTCTATATTTGTCAGGATCTCGCAGAGCCTCTGAGGAGATAGCTATAGCAGGCTCCTGTCAGCATGCACTTTTTGGCATCCGCAATAATATCTGGGTTTGGTGACTGTATGTGGGATGGATCCCCAGTGTGGCAGTCTCTGGCTGGCCTTTCCTTCAGTCTTTGCTCCACCCTTTGTCTTCATATTTCTTCCTGTGAGTATTTTGTGCCCCCTTCTAAGAAGGACTGAAGCATCCACACTTTGGTCTTCATTCTTCTTGAGCTTCATGTGGTCTGTAAACTATACCTTGAGTAGTCTTAGCTTTTGGGGTAATATCCATTTATCAGTGTGTGCATATCACATGTGTTATTTTGTGACTGTGTTTATCTCACTCAGAATGATATTTTCTTTTTCTTTTTTTTTTTTTTTTTTTTTTTTTTTGGAGCTGAGGACCGAACCCAGGGCCTTGCGCTTGCTAGGCAAGCGCTCTACCACTGAGCTAAATCCTCAACCCCAGAATGATATTTTCTAACTCCATCCATTTGCCTAAGAATTTCATGAGGTCATTGTTTTCAATAGCTGAGTAGTATTCCATTGTATAGATATACCACATTTTCTGTATCCTTTCCTCTGTTGAAGGACATCTGGGTTCTTTCCAGGTTCTGACTATTATAAATAAAGCTGCTATGAGCATAGTGAAGCATGAGTCCTTGTTATATGTTTGAGCATCATTTGTGTACATGTCCAGAAGTGGTATAGCTGAGTCCTCAGGTAGTACAATGTCCAATTCTCTAAGGAACAGCCTAACTGATTTTCAGAATGCTTGTACCAGCTTGCAATCTAACCAACAATGGAAGTATTTCTCCTCCACATTTTTCCTATTTCTCCACATCCTTGCCAGCATCTACTGTCACCTGAGTTTTTGATTTTAGCCATTCTGACTGGTGTGAGGTGGAATCTAAGGCATGTTTTGATTTGCATTTCCATGATCACTAAGGATGTTGAACATTTCTTTAGATAATTTGTGACCATTCAATATTCCTCAGTTGAGAATTCTTTGTTTAACTCTGTACCCAATTTTTTTTTTGGTTCTTTTTTTTTTTCGGAGCTGGGGACCGAACCCAGGGCCTTGCGCTTCCTAGGGAAGCGCTCTACCACTGAGCTAAATCCCCAGCCCCTGTACCCAATTTTTAATAGAGTTATTTGATTCTCTGACGTCAGACTTCTTGAGCTCTTTGTATATATTGGATATTATCCCTCTATCAGATATAGGATTGGTAAAGATCTTTTCCCAATCTGTTTGTTGCTATTTTGTCCTTCTGACAGTGTCCTTTGCCTTGTAGAAGCTTTGCAATTTTCTGTGGTCCCAATTGTCTATTGTTGATCTTAGAGAAGAAGCCACTGATATTCTGTTCAGGAATTTTTCCCCTATACCCATGTGTTTGAAGCTCTTTTCCACTTTCTCTTCTATTAGTTTGAGTGTATCTGGTTTGATGTGTAGTTCCTTGATCCACTTGGACCTGAGCTTCATACAAGGTGATAAGAATGGATCAATTTACATTCTTCTACATGCTGACCTCCACTTGAACCAGCACCATTTGTTGTAAATGCTGTCTTTTTCCACTGTTTGCTTTTAGCGTCTTTGTCTAAGATCAAGTGACCATAGGTATGTGGGTTCATTTTTGGATCTTTATTTCTATTCCATTGATCTACCTGTCTGTTTCTGTACCAATAGCATAGTTTTTATCATATTGCTTTGTAATACAGCTTGAGGTTAGAGATGATGATTCTCCCAGAATTTCGTTGATTGTTGAGAATAGTTTTCACTATACTGGGTTTTTTGTTACTCTATATAAATTTGCAAATTGCTCTTTCTACTTCTCTGAAGAATTGAGTTGGAATTTTTATGGGGATTGCATTGACTCTGTAGATTGCTTTTGTCAAGATGGTCATTTCTACTGTATTGATCCTGCCAATCCATGAGCATGGGAGGTCTTTCCATATTCTGAGATCTTCAATTTCTTTCTTCAGAGACTTGAAGTTCTTATCATATAGATCTTTCACTTCCTTGGTTAGAGTCACCCAAGATATTTTATATTATTTGTGACTATTGTGAAGGGTGTCATTTCCCTAATTTCTTTCTCAGTCTGTTTATCCTTTCAGTAGATGAAGGCTACTGATTTGTTTGAGTTAGGTTTATATCCAGCCACTTTGCTGAAGCTGTTTATCAGGTTTAGGAGTTCTCTGGTGCAATTTTGGGGGTCACTTAAGTATACTATATCATCTATAAATAGTGATGTTTTGACTTCTTCCTTTCCAATTTGTATCCCTTTGACCTCCTTTTGTTGTCTGATTGCTCTGGCTAGGACCTCGAGTATTATATTGAATAAGTAGGGAGAGAGTGGACAGCCTTGTCTAGTTCCTGATTTTAGTGGGATTGTTTCAAGTTTCTCTCCATTTAGTTTGATGTTAGCTACTGGTTTGCAGTATCTTGCTTTTACTATGTTTAAGTGTGGGCCTTGAATTCCTGATCTTTCCAAGACTTTTAACAGGAATGGGTGTTGAATTTTGTCAAATCTTTTCTCAGCATCTAATGAGATGATCATGTGTTTTTTTAATTTTGAGTTTGTTTATATAGTGAATTAAATTGATGGATTTCCATATACTGAACCATCCCTGCATCCATGGGATGAAGCCTACATGAGATGGATGTTGTTTTGATATGTTCTTGGATTTGGGTTTTGAGAAATTTATTGCATATTTTTGCATTGATATTTATAAGGAATTTGGTCTGAATTTCTCATTCTTTGTTGGGTCTTTGTGGGGTTTAGGTATATGCCTAATTGTGGCTTCATAGAATGAATTGGGTTGTGTTCCTTTTGTTTCTATTTTGTGGAATAGTTTGAAGAGTATTGGTATTAGGTCTTCTTTGAAAGTCTGATAGAATTCTGCACTGAACCCATCTGATCATGGAATTTTTCTTGGTTGGGAAACTTTTAATGTCCGCTTCTATTTCTTTAGGGGTTATGGGACTGTTAGATGGTTTATCTGATCCTGATTTAACTTTGGTACCTGGTGTCTGTCTAAAAAATTGTCCATTTCATCCAGATTTTCTAGTTTTGTTGAGTATAGGCTTTATAGTAGGATCTGATGATGGAATATAGGCAATGATAACTCTCCCATAAAGATTTTGTGAAATTTAAGATGCTTGGAATGTTTTAATGTAATTGGTCAGTTGTCTGAAATGAATCTAACTCATTGTTAAACAGTAAAAAAGTCATTTGATAATTTTCCTTTTATTTGTTGTTATTACTATGATTCTTCATTCATTTCTTGGTTGTTTTGAAATAAAATTTCTTATCATTCCTTATCATCATATCTGTATGTCCTGAGCATTGATATTATTTGTCATATAGCAACATGTTTTGGTATGCATTGCTGGACATCAAATCCAGGGCTTCAAGCATAGTAGGCAGACACTCTATGAATTGCAGGGCAATTCTAGCCCTTTAATACTGTGTTTTCACCCTGCTCTTCTTTAATCTTCCTTCCCCCACTCCCTCTCTCTTCCATATTTCCTTCTTTCCACCTGCTTTTAACTGACATATGAAAATTATAGTATTTATATTTCTATATATGTCCATATAATATTCAGATGGAGGTAAACAAATGTACTTACATAATCAACATTTATAGTGAAACCATTTGAAATTTCTCTTTTTATCCTTTTTGAAATATACCTTACATTGTCCTTATCTGTAAACACTAATGCAAAAATAAATATACGAGCATATGTATCACAATGGGCCTCTCCCAGTTTGGATTTTTGCTGTTTATTAAATCTTAAGAACAATAAGTCTTGTAGTAAATAGACTTTTTCCGGACCTTCTTTTCATTACCAAAGACTGACTGAAGGCTGAGAATTCTCTGTTGACTTTTTCATGGAGATGTATTTAAAGAAGTGGTGAAGAGTGAGAGTGAGGCACTTTTAAATCTCTGAGAACCACTTTCATTCAACAAGTCACGACAAGCTAAGTCATGGTGCAAAGAAAACTGGTTCCAGCGCCCACACAGTGAATGATTCTGTTTTAGAAATACACACACAACGGGAGAGTCCAGGAAAGAATGAAGCATTTGCAACACTTCAAAATAACGAATAAAAGTGAGAACTGCCGAGGATGTTGATCCTAGGCTGTTGGTTTTCCAGAAGACAGATTCAAAAGAGAACAACTAGTAGTACACTCTGGATTTTGTTTTTCCTCCATCAAGAAGGACTCAGTGAGAGAGGATGTGCCTAGTCCTGCTGGGACTAGATGTTCCAGGGTGGGGTGGCACCCAAGGGGGATTCCCCTTCTCCTCAGAGAAGGGGAGAGTATGATGGAGGGAGGGATTTGTAAGGGTTGGACTGGGAAGAGAGCAGGGAGGGGAACACTGTAATTGTAATGTAAAGTGAATATAAAGTGAATCAAAAGATTAATTGTTGAAAAATTAATAAAAGAAAGAAAGAGCTTTAAAATAGACAGGTCTGTGAAGCATAACTATATCTTAAGAGGTAATGGTAGCTTACAAACTATTCATGAAAAACTAGATTCATGAACATTATGGAAAACTTATTATCTAAGATATGATTAAATATTCAAAAGATTGAGCTGGGTGTAGACTGTGGTCAATGAGATTCTCGTTATGTTCTATTTCCCAAAGAAAAGTCTTCAGTCTGACTTTCTGAGGACATTTGTTTTGTCTCTGCAGCTCTGGTTAGCTGGCAGTGAAACCCTATGAATATAAAAGTTACAATTAAGAAGACAGCAAAACAATAGACGTAATTAGTTCTATACTGTTCACTTCCTACTCACAAGGTGATTCATTGGGAATGTTATGTGCATTATTACATTAATTCATTAATTAAAAAACATTAACAAGAATCTTATGAGGTTCTTTATTATTATTCTCATTATACAAATGAAGAAACTGAGGCCCAGAGATAATTTGCTCTTGGCCATACAACTGATAATAAGCTCCATTTTTTCATGTCACCTTTGATATAATTTTATCTGTGGTTCTCACCCTCAGTCAGTGCCTCCTCTCCTGCCCTCAGGGTGCCTGTGGATCTGTGTAATACATTTTGTATCACTGTTGCCCAAGTCATTCTGCATATTAGTATGTGGCCAAGAATCCTTCACCTTCTGCAAAGCCTTGAGCAGTCTACAGGCAGAAAGTAGACTTCTTATATATATACAACTTTGTCTTTAAAAATATGGATATAACTCTTCATGCATGCTGTCATATTCATCCTGTTCTCAATTCCTACCAGATCCATCCCTCTTTCCTAACCACTCAACTACCTGCATGTTCTTTTTCTTTTTATTTCTCTTAAAAAAAAGAAAACTATCCACTCCAATTTATGCTGCTCATATATTTTTGCATGTGAGGCTATCCACTGGAGGGTGATTAGTTTACCAAGCGATACACTCTTAGAGAAAACTCTTATCTTCATGCATCTCTCAATTGCATCACATCTAGGGATAGGATGTTATGCCTATTTTCCCCTATCCATATCAAGATTGCTGCACATCTTTTGGAAATATTGTGCTTAAACTCTAGAGGCTTGGTAATTACCAACAAATAAATTATTATTTAACAAATAGTCAATTTATGTGCTACTTTTATTAATGGCCTTTATTCCACCCTTAAGAATATCTAAATCTGTAAATTATATCTTGAGTATCCCAAGATTTTAGGCTAATAGCCACTTATCAGTGAGTGCATATCATATGTGTTCTTTTATGATCGGGTTACCTCACTCAAGAAGTGTATGCTGACAGGAGCCTGTTATAGCTGTCTCCTGAAAGGCTCTGCCAGAGCCTAACAAATACAGAGATAGATGCTCGCAGCCAACCATTGGACTTAGAACAGGGTCCCTGATGAAGTAGATAGAGAAAAGACTGAAGTAGTTGAAGGGGTTTAAAACCCCATAGAAAGAAAAACAACACCAACCAACCAGACACCCTAGAGCTCCCAGGGACTAAATCCCCAACCAAAATGTACACGTGGAGTGTCCCATGGCTCCAGCTGCATATGTAGCAGAGGACAGCCTTGTTGGGCATTACTGGGAGGAGAGTCCCTTGGTCCTCTGAAGGCTGGATGCCCCAGTGTAGGGGAATGCCAGGGCAGGGAGGCAAGAGGGAGTTGGTGGGTGGAAGAGCATCCTCATAGAAGCAGAGGGAGGGGGATGGTAGAGGGGGTTCCAGAGGGGAAACAGGGAAAGGGGATAACATTTGAAATGTAAATAAAGAAATTTTTTGATAAAAATAAATAAATCAATAACAAACAAACAAAAAAAGCACCCAAATAGAATTTCATGTTTTTCATTCTTAAAATAAAATAAAATCGGGGGGAAAAAACCCAAGAATATCTAAACTTGGTTAAGTGGGAGATGTCTGAATATTTTAAAAGTCTGGGATTTTTTTTTTTTTGATCTCAGATAAATTTTTATTATGTTGCATTTTTTTATTATGTTGCATTATGTTAACAGTTGAAAATAAGAGGTTCTCACTTTTGGTTTCAATCTCTAGTCACAATTAGAATCATTATCATGTGCTTTGAAAATTGAAGGTTGAACATCTATTCTTAATGGTATTAAACCCATTCCACTTAACCACACTTTAAAAATCATCTTGTATAGCTATCCCTGAAGGTTTCAACTAAAACACCAGAAGTTTCAGGTAAGAAAAAGTTACTCTTCAACGCTAACACTTGTAAGGTGACAGATACATTCCAAAAATATTTCAACACCAATTCCACTTACCATTCTTCTTTGCAAATGTTTTTAGCCTTTGTACATTTGCAAATGAGCCCTCTGAGAAAATACTTAACTGTGAGTCATACTGCAGAGTCATCTAGCGTCAACACTACATTAAATTTGACTTGATTAAACATCAAATACATTGTTCATGACACGTAGTCAGATAAGTAAGAAAGGCAGAAACCAACAAAGTGATAGATGGTTCTTCAGAGTAACAGTTTTCAATTTCCTTTGTTTACACTTGGATGTGACTGTCCTTCTCAACTTTATGCCTTAAGAAACTGGAACCAACAAGACCACAGATGTCTGTAAGGTAGAACTGTAAAACTATGCAGTCATCGATATATTAGAGGAGTAGGATACAGTATTTTAAATATCTCTCCTCTGTCAGGTCTCTTTCACACATCAATTTGATGTTGCCGATCGCTCTCTGTATCTGTTTATGCAAGTTGCTTCATGATTATTTTTTTGTTCTTCTGGATTTGTGATACAGAACTCTTTGCCTGAATAATCTTTCAGTTTAAAGCATCCTGAGTGTAAATGAGATGGTGCAGACACTAGTTAGCACAGCAGCAACTGGGGGGACTGTGTCTCAGTATTTTGTGGAGAGACTTGCACTCAGTACTTTGGAGGTTACCCACAGAAGACAAGGAACCAGTTGGGAATATGATACATCCTGTTTTGAGTTTGCCAAACTTCTATGTTTACTTCTGCAAACTTAAGACTATGAAGCACTGGTGGAAACCACTTAACTATCATAAATGAGAAGAAAGGGGGCAGTGGAGAGCCACAGAGAGAGGAAGGAGGCTGGAGCATACATGAATTTGTAGATATATAACTTTGGATAGATTATTTGTTACTGGGTCTTTGCATCCTTCTTTGTCCATAAAATACAAAACAGTCATCATTCTTCTCACTTACATAGAACATCAGAATAAGAAAAGCCCAGATCTTGTATAAAGAATGTATAAGTCTATACATCGAGTATAAGACGCTCCATTAGAGCTGCCGTTCAGCTTTGGATTTGGATCCAAAACAAACAGATTCATGGAATTGCAACAACAACAACAACAACAACAACAACAAAAACGTGTTTCTTCTCTCGATTCTCCATCTCACACCCACTTTCACTTTCCAGTTTCATTCATGATTACAATATGGGTCACTGCTACTCTCAAATCTGCCTGACTTTCATGCACTCCCCTCAAGGTTTACACTCAATAAAAGCCCTGTCCATCAATAGGGAGTAAATTCTACGATTTCCTAAATCCCCAATGTTAAATGCGTCGATTCCTATTTCTGTTGGGCTTGCATGTCCTTAACCATGGTTTTAAACCTTGTGTTCTCTGATTCTATTAGAAGTGGAAATGCCTTAGATTTCTCTGTCATTCTCCCAGATAGAGCATATGATTCATTCTGCAGATACGATGTCCTTGGGAGAAAACCAGAGGTCACTCTTGCTGTCAAACAAAATCTTTGTCAGTATTGAAATGAGAACTAATTTGACTTAATCTAAGTTGACATGGATAAGAACAGCTCAGTCCTAGAAAAGAATTCAGTGATAAGGGCAAAGGGAGAGACAAAATATGAAAAATCCATCCATGGTGTCATGGTCACTATTAATCACTGGGAAATAATCACCAAAGAAACATCAAAACAGAAATCACGTGAAGTTGTTTTCTGTTTTTGGCTTAGGTGAGTGCAGTGTTTTGCTCCACATTCTTTATAGTCATTGCTCTTCTGGACGAAAGGCACTTTCCCTTTCCGAATTAAGAGGAGTGGCTACAGAGCACCTAACACACTTCCCACACACAAATTATCACATCAGTTTATAAATCATTCCCTACAGTTTATTTTCTGTGGTCCTTTTCCAGAACATAGGCAGTATCCCTTCACTCCATCGTGGGTGGCTTATTATATTGCTGGCTACGTTCCCATGCTGTAAGTAAGGAAATGCTATTTAATGATAATTGACATTGTTACGGCAAATGTTTTGATTAGTATCATAATCAAGATCTTGGTTACAAGATTATCATTATTATTCCCATTTCATCTTGATAACAAGATGGGCCACTTGGTGACCTGCTCACTTAACCCTTGATTGCCCTTTGTAAAGTCAGAGTTATACAGTACATGGTAGATCTTAAGACAATGTTGTGGCAGGGTAACCAATTAGATGGTTTATATTCTGGGAAATTCATCAATCTCAGGCAACCTGGCACAGAGGGATGCCTAAAGTGATGGGGTCAAACAGGAGTCTTTCTGGGGAGAGAAAATCTGGATCTAAGCCAACCCTGCCACCATTTAATGACATCCGAATCTCCAAATCTTATGTTTGGTAATTTGCTTATTTTGAATCTTTTAAAACCACTCTAGTGACTCTGCTGAGAGAGGGCCACACATGTCTTGGGTATGTACTACACGTTCCTTAATGCTCCCCCACAGCCAGTGCCTGAGTCTGTTAAAACCCATTTCTTTGTGCATCTTAACTTTGCTTCATTACAAATGAAACTGCTTCAATGACAATACACTTGGGTGTCTTTTTAAAAATGATGCTATGTACATCAATCACGTCTTTTTCTTTTGATTTTACAGGTCACCAGACCAAGCAGACAAGCTCATTATCCCAAGAACTCTGGATTGTCAGTAGTTGACAATGACTTCACATCATTAGAGATCGTTCATTAAGGCAATGCTTAAAGTTCTGGCCACACATTTGCTATGCTGACTATTTTCTCAAGCAATGGTTGTTTTCTTAGAGTTCTGACACCAAAGAGAAGGTGCTGCGTTCGCTTCATCTTCATCATCTATCTGATGACTTTGGAGTTGATAATGTAACTTTCACAGCTTTGCTTTTTTTAAAAAAATATTGACAATTCTAGTAGATTTTTCTGATAATGTAATAATGTGTGTAAACATATGAATATATAATACCATCTAAAAGTACATTTAAAATATATATCATTGACATTGATGAAAATGTAGAAGACAATAAGCCTGAAAAAATAACATACTAAACTGAAATTGCTCTTGGTGGTGTATATATTCTTAGACAAATAACCCAGTTCCAGGCCATGAATATCAAAGAGATAAGCTCTAGCTAATAGCATGTAGCCAATTTATCTACCTCATTATGACCAAATACAGCAAATATCTAAGGATAACAAATCAGACTTTTTCCTTTTGGCTTATTTGGTTTATTCTGTGTTTGTTCACACTGCTGGGTGGAACACAAGGGCCATTTCTGATACTAAATGCTACCAAGTATATGACTTTTTCACTATTCAGATAAACTCTATTCAAGGTAGGTTGGTTTTTCCTTTGACATTTGAAATAACACAGACATCAATCACAGACATTAATCACAGACATCAATCCTTAACTGTGTACTCTTTCACCCCCAAATCTCTCCATTGAGTATGGTGTCATCTAGAGAAGGCTTGTGACCCCATGTGTGGCAATAGAATGATGAAAGTGGAAAGTGTCTCATGAATCCTCTGGAGCAAACCCTACCTACAGGATACCCCAAAGGCCTCAAATACAGAGTGACTTGGGCCTTCCTGAAGCTAATTAAAGATGGACTAGACACCCTGAACACAAGCCCATTTGTCTTTTCTGCTCCAAAATTCACATTTCTTGCATGCTATCTCTTGGCTTCTCCTCCAACGACCTCAAATCAAAAGATAGCACCTTTGGACTTTGTACCTGTGACTAGTTATTTTATGTATATTTATCCCATTAAAGAAACATCTCAATATAAAGTCTCAAAAGCTAATTGCCAAATGCATACCTAAAAGGGTTATGGCACACTTCTTTAATTACTTATGAAGCATGGTCTTTATGACAGAAAGCATAGGGAAAGGCTGGAGGAAAACTAATCCTAAGGCATTGGGAGGGATCATTAGTAAACAGAGTTTTTTGATAACTGCAATGCCATCTAAATAAGAGGGAATTTTCCTTCACAGGTTGGCATAAAATTTGCCCTAAGCAAACAATAAAATTATCTGTAATAAAATCATCCCCAAAGATTTTGGGTGACTTCAGAAAGAGAGTAATGCACTTGTCTGGTTTAATAAGCGAACTGCTGATTCCAAAGTTGGTCCTAGGACCTACACACATTGAGGAACACACTGTTTCTCTCAGTGTCTGTTAGTCCTATGAAAGAAGAAAAGACAATTGGATGTTACTTGGAAGGTTTTAGACAGAAATAGGTGTTGCATAAATAACTTGGAATAGTGATGAGCACAGAAGTTACTTTGTGTGCCGAGTACAATGCTAAGCACTTTACATAATCGCCATGTTATTATTACAAGAATATCCAGCACTGGATAATTCATAAGTAATATTTCTTCCCTATGGTTCTGGAGAATGGGAGGTCCAAGACCAAAGAGCTGACAAACTCAGAGTCTGGTAAGATCATATTGTTGCTTCCACGGATAAGAGGAGCAGGAGTCCCCTAGCAGGCTTGTTTAACCTCTATTGCATTCACCAGTCATCAAGGAAAGTAGATTGCTCTTGATTTACTCACTTCACTAAAAGTGATTGCTTTGAGTTCTTTGAGAATTTCATAGTGTCCATATGGAATTTTGTTCTTATTTGTCTTCCTCTTCTAAGTCTTCAACGTTCTAGCTCTACCTCCCATCCTCTTTCCCACCTCCAACTTCAAGTCTCTAAAACCATGGAGGCGAGGGCATCTATGTGCGTACACATATCCAGTGAGTACACATCCAGAGGATATGGATTCAGGCATTAGGTTCCAGGGTATTTTGGAAGGACACATACCCTCAACTAGGGGGGAAAAACAGTGTGTCAGGTTATCCACCTGATAGAAATATTGCTGCATTCTATGTTCTCCCGAGGATAAAATCTTTGATTTCAAAAGGTGAAAGCACTTTGGCAGCAGAAGCATGAGCCAAGGCCAGCTTTACTCGACTGCGAACCCTGTGCCTTTACCCTTGTGTCTAACGCCTTACACCATTTATCTTTTCAACAAGATTTCCGCTCTCCTTAGGACTCAAGCATCTCCTCCAATCTGACAATTTCACTGGTTTTTGCCTCTCAGGAACAATTTCTCCCGCAACTCTGTTGCAATCCATAACGCTTTACATAACTCAGTTGTATTTGTGTTATACTGATCCGTTTACCCTGGCTCTCCCTGGCTCGATTGAGAGCTCCTCAAAGACAGGAGTTATATTTTATTTTCTATTATATTCATTCCCTTGTCTGCCACCAGTATCAACTCTATAAGTCCTGGCAGAATCAAATGTTTACAGAAAGTTATCTTTGAAGGGAGCATTTCTACCACATGTTGCTGTTACTGATTTTTTTTGTTGTTGTGTTTTGTTTTATTTTTGTTTTTAATGCCAAGATGGGTTTTGAAGATTTAAAAACAATTGGAAAACTAAAGGAATAAAAAGGAACAAATGATTATTAGAGACAGTGGGATTTTCCTCTATCTCGTGGTTACAAATTTAGAGCTGGTTCTTCAAGTCTGAAAGGAAGTTCTTAACTGTAAATAAGGTAACATATGGAATTTATTAGAGCAATTATTTATGTGAGCTAGAAGCAAAAATATGGGCATGAACAGTTTAGATAAATTCAAAGATGAAAGCTGCATAACTAACTGTTAATAGCAAATTAGAGTGATTGAAAGGCTCACCATCATTTCTTAATTATGGTCAACTATCTTCTTTCTCATCAAAAATAGATAAGTAAAATAAAAATTTAAAAGTCCGCTAGTCTCAGTAGTGACAGAGGAGTTGATAGGGATTATATTCACCAGGATAGCTCTAGTCATTCTTCAGTTTTGGTCACATCATGTGTACATGTTGGCAAAGAGGTAAGGGATCAAGATTAAAAGCATTGCTCAAGCTGGAGAGATGGCTCTGAGGTTAAAAAGCACTAGCAGCTCTTCCAGAGGTCCTGAGTTCAGTTCCAAGCAACCACATGGTGGCTCACAACCATCTGTAATGGGATCCGATGGCCTCTTCTGGCATTCAGGTGTATATGTAGATAGAGCACTCATGCATAAAACAAATAAATAAATCTTCAAACATTATTTTTAAAAGGCAGAGGTTGGAGAGATAGCTCAGTGGTTAAGATCACCGACTGCTCTTCCATAGGTCCTGCATTCAGTTCCCAGCAATCACAGGGTGGATCACAAACACCTGTAGTGAGATTTGGTGCCCTCTGCTGGTGTGTCTGAAGACATCTACAGTGTACCCATATACATAAAATAAATAAATCTTTTAAAAAAGCCTTATTCAAGACATACAAAGGACATCCAATAATCAATTACCAATTGCATGACAGAAACCTTGATTCTAATTTTTGGGGGCCACAGAGGACACTTTTAAAAGCCTGTGTCATGTTCCTTCATCAGTGACATAAATCAGTGGAATTGCTCATATAAAATGTCATGACTGAGTTATGGTATGCAAGAAAGCAAAACTGAGAATATTGACCTTAGTAATCTGAATGAATCAGATCTTCAGCTTGTCAAGATCATGGATTCATACTCTGAGTGTCAACAATATTGAATCCAAGACAAGGGGGACACTCTAAATTTTAAAAATCCTCCAAGTATTTGACTATCCTTTTTCCCTCTTAGCCTAGGCTCTGTGAGCCCTTCTAAAGCATGTTACAGAGAAAACATTTTTTATTCAAAAGCAAGTGAAAATATAGCATTTGTTTCTAGGTAGTTCTTCCTAGTGACTATGTTATTGACTATTGAACAAATTACCTTTAATAAAAAAAACTTACTTATTAGATTTCTATATATGTACCTAGTATTAGCTACTTCATCAGGGAAAGTTCTTGCATGATGTATCATATCCATTTCTCCTAAGATCTTATTATTGTGCGTAATTTTACTTCCCCCAAGAACTAGCAGTTAAGTTGGTTAAATCACAATTACCAATAGAACTGCAATATAAAATTAGGCCTGGATTTCCACAGGCCCTTATCATTTTACTCAATTCTCTGTAGGAATGGACGATGCAAAGTTAAAAAAAAATCTCAACATCAAAGTAATCAGATCACCACTAAGTAAGTAAAATATCATAGGCTACGGAAGGTAATACTGCTCCCACCTGTGAAGAATGGAGAGCCTGTGAACAAGGCTACTGCTTGCTGCCCCTGCTGAATTATTAGTAGCAAAAGAGCCCTTGCCCTTGGCCACAAGATATCACACTTGAAATAGATTTTTCCCAAAGAGCAATCTGATCATCCTCTCTGAAGGTCTATAAAGACAGAATAGAGTAGAGTTCCAAGGTTCACTGAGATTTTCAGAAATAAAAGTCCTGTGGGAGTGGGTGTGTACATATATATCTTTTTCTTTTGATCCCTTTGAAGAAAAGCATATTGTTCTTTTCAATCATTGACTAATTATCATATTATTTCAAAGAGGTTGTGATGTAACCTATACTATAGTATTCACTGTGGGTGAGAAATGATTGTAGAAAAATAGGTGATTCCTTTTCTATATAAAAAGGGTAAATAGAATTGATAAAGAAATGAAGAAGGGGCAATTAATCAATAAGACAATTTACCAGAAATATGGTATAATGAATGTTACACTACAAACCATACTGTGTCAACTCAATCTATGAAAACTTTATTAACTATTTCTCTCTATGTGAAGACTCATATCAGTGTGTCTCAAGGCAAGAATAAGATGTAGTTCTCACTGCCAGAGGTTATAAAAGACACCATCTTGTGAGTCTGAGGTGAGGCCTTTGCTCTTCGATTTTAATCACTGACAATCTAAATAGCCATTCTAGTTTACCCAAGTAGTGACATCTCCATTTTGTGAATGAGGAGACATTGGCATAGAGTGGCATCGAGTATTTTGTCTTTGACTTGTCAGAATTGTATTTAGGAAGTCCTGTGTGGGCTTGCCCATCAGACTAGACCCCTTCCTTGTTGACAGCTGACACTTTTAAGTGAAGGCAGAAGTGACCTCACAAGTGCTGTTGACATTGTAGTCATGGAATAGATGACATATGCAAAACACATAGCCATTGATGTGAGCTTTTCATACATGTAAACTAATGAGATTGAAAAAGATTGACCAGGACAGGCAGTTTTCTTTTATCCTTTATGAATATTAAGCGCAAATTTTGGAGTTGATGTGTTGGTGACTAGTTTCAGATCAAAAAGATTTCCATTCAGTCTTATAGGGGAAACCACGTGTTTTTCTCCCCCCCGCCCCCCCCGTTATGTTTTCTGCCAATGGAATACACTCTTGCCAACTCAGAGGACAGAGACTCGTGCAGACAACACAAGGAGTCATGTGATGAGGTTTGACCTTTCGATATGTATTGCAATAATCAGTACTGGCCTCCAAGGCCTGGTTGCTACCAAGAACGAGAAAATCTGCAGGGACAATGTGACCTTGCTTTTTAATTTAAAACTATTGGTTAAATAAAGATGCTGACAGTCAATAGCTGGGCAGAAAAGAAGTAGGCAGGATCTGAGATTCCAGGTTTTATGGTCAGGAAGAGATCCAGTAGAGAGAGAGGTGGAGAGAGGAGAAGATGCCATGGGGTAGGAATCTTAAAATTATGGCCATGAAGACTAGGCTGGCCAATTGGAGTGAAGAGAAGCCTAGATGAAATACAGTAAGTAATAACTTGAGGTTATGGATACAGATATAGATTCTAATAGCACAGAGGGGGTAGATATCTGCCCAGCTTTAGTTCTGATTAAGGCTTATTAGAAATAATAGAAGTTGTGTGTGTTTTATTCAGGAACTTAGTGATCAAAGGCACAGAGAAGCCCCCAACTGGGATAAAATATCTTCTCACCACAGTCACCCATATGTCTCACTCATTGTGTGGCGTCTCTGCACTGATGGACAAGTGCTGGAACTGGTGTGCTCAGGTTCAAGCCCTACTGAAGAGGAGATGAGGTAACACTAGGACAAACCTCTCTAAGCATTTACTAAGCAGCCAGGCCAAAAGCATCCCTCGAGGCAAAACCTCCTGAGAATCTGCCACGTTCTACACTTGTAGCACAGTTCCTAATATGTGCATCAGGGTTCCTTGGTGAGCATGCAAATGGGAAGAAACAGTGATAGTTCTGCAAATTCTAAACAAGTAAATACACTCCTGTTTTTATTTAGGATCGTGATTTGACAGGTAAGTAAACAGTAGACGTTCTTTAGGGAAAGTTATAGAAACATCACAAGTATTCAAGCCTCACTCAAGCCACTCACTTTTGTCCCCTCTAACCCTTTCCCTCATATTTCTTTTTTAATAACTGGAAGTAATTCCAACAGAAAAACTTCAGAAGGACAAGGAAAACATTCCAACTTAGTGCTTCTTTTGTCCAACCAAAAGCTTATACCTGCTCCTGCAACTTGCCTTAGCATTACCAACTGTTCCTTCCCTTTCTCCTCTGACCCTCAAGCACTATCTATTCCCTTGGTATCATGCTCGCTGGGTCTGGCTATCTGATCTCTGAGAACTCTCCGGTAGTGTCTGCTATGTATTCTGACCTAGAGACCCTCTGCAAGGCTACCCAAGACAGAAAACACAGAAGGTGGTATGGGTTTACTTGAAAGGGTGTGTAGAATTTTGAGTCATGAAAGAAAAACTCTAGGCAAAAATCAACTATGTATTCTACCAAATGAGGCTTTGCACCACTTTTAAATGACAGAGATCGCCCCACTACACTCACTGAACTGTCTTCGATTTTATTTTATTTTATTTTTTTTTTACATGGTACTTTTGAAGCTGTTGGTCCAGGCCGTTAAAGGAAAGAGGTGGTGCCACAGTTCAGCAACCTCTAATGAGAGCGTGAGTAATTTCCCTGTGTACCACTCTGATGCCACACTCCTTACTATTCAGGGGGCACAGGCCGCCATCGCCCGTTCACGCTTCCCACACCGGCTCTCGTTGACCTGTGACCAGATTCATGAGCAAAACACCGCCGGCCTCATAACAGGCAGACTGACAATGCTATAGACAGGCACCACTGCCTTCTGCAAGAAGAGTCAGCCCACGCCAGCATTCTCTCTCAAGGGCCCCGTCTCACTGCTCAGAGGAGCAGAGCTGAGGGAACTCCTGCTTTACTACAGGTTCCTGAGCCTTTCTTGGATTCTGAGCACCGCTGTCTTTGCACAATCTATCATCACTCAAGTGAGCACATTCCTAACACCATGCACAGGCCTTCTCTCTAGATATCCCTTTTCAGCTCTCTTTAAAAGCCCTAGATCAAATGCTCCCCTGTCTCCCACCTTCCTTGATTTACACAAGTGGCAAATGCTTTTTTTTCCTTCTGATCTCTCTCTCACCATGGCTTTCTGTGTTGACAGTCACCTATGAACATTCAATCTTAATTTTAGTGCCATATACACCAAAATAACTTATATGTATACTGGATACAATAACAAAACTTACAGCCACTCATTCATGTATTGCAATGTTATTTTAACAAAATGATTTGAGAATACATTTTGTCTGTAACACATTAACAGTTCCCAAAGACCTGACACTATCCTATTAAACTGTCTAGCATAGTCCTTATCTCCTTGTGCCACTGAGGTATTAAACTGAGTTAATTAAATTTATCTTTGTCTCAGTTTTACCATCTCTAAAATGGGAATGAAAATATTTGAGCTAATAACACCTTTATAAAAGGATAAATTTAAATGGTCCACGATAAAGGAGCTAAAAAACTTGAAAAGGGAAATTGCACACCAAGGATAAGCTATTGTTTGATATATTGGTATATAGTATGGCCAAGTAATGAACTAATGTTACCTAAATTATCCAGTAGAGGGCATAGGCACACGCATGCAAATTTATATTCATTGTGAAAATCTAAAAACACACACTTAAAAGTTAGAAACTTGGGTATGATACTTTAGACAAAATAAAACAACTTTGCTGGATTCAGCTACAAGGTTCATTTCTTTTAATATTCTGTTATATGTGTATAAAGAAGTCAGAATCCATGGATGTTTCTCGTGTACAGGCTGATGCTCTAAATTCTCAACTCTAATTTCCACTCTCTCAAGTGCCTAGGGTGAGGAATGATTCTAACTGATCCAGGGAGGGAAGAACACTGTTTGCCCTGTTCTGGGCATCTATGGTCCTGCTGAGAACCCAGTCCTGACAGGAAGTGTGGCCTGGGCGGGTTTTCACACTGAGGAGGGATTTGAAAAGACTTGGACAAGCTGCTCCCCACAGTGTTCCGTTTGCCTGCCCTGGTTCCCTAGAGTCTGCTGTACTAAAACAGTGACTTCATTGACTCGGCCATGACAGTTGCCTGGCATCGGGTATGTCTCTTAGAGATAAGGGAAGGAAAGGGCAGGGGAAAGTAAATGTAAGCAGCAGGGGTACCTACTGTGTCCTGTCATATCTCATCAGATGTAGCGTATACTATGTTCTAACCAGCAAAATGATATGAGGCAATGCATAAATTGTGACATAGTTCCTGAGAAATGCATCTTAGATGTGAGGGAACCAGATATAATGTAGATAAAATTTGGAGGACACAAGGAATGTTTTCACTGTGACAGGCTCAGGGTTTAGAAGATATGGATGACAGAAATATGCCATTAAGATGAGAAGTGCATTTTGCCGAAGTGTCACTCCCAGGCTAGACTAAAGAATGAGGAGCTGTGTGGAAACACCCAAAACCAAACAGATGTAAATGTTGTTAGAACAGGTATGACTACAGTCTGATACGAAGTCACACTTATTTTCATAAACACAAATTTGTTCTAAGGATTGCTAAATCAGGGAACAAATCAAACATCGGGTAAATCTTGCAGCTGCAAGACACTCTGGTCCAACATGAAAACCACATTCAAATGACCAGGGCACATCAAAAATACACCCATGGTACACATGTGTGCATCTGATCACATAGCAGTAACTGCTGGTCTCCTGAGTTCCCAAACACACGAGTCTTCGTGTGCTGTGAACACTTCCCGTCTTCCTTGGGTTCTGCCTTCTCTTCCATCATTTTGCTACCAAGGAATCCTACAGATGCAGTGGTCGGTCAGACTATATTCCAAACAACAGCACACACATACAAATGATGAGACAACTTGTTCAGAATCTTACAATGGCCACCTGCAACCCTTCCATTTTGTAATTTGTAGTAAATGAGTAGATAGGTTGTTAAAATTTAATGTATGTATTTCTTGCTGTTTTCTTCAGGCGGTCGCATCACTACGGAAGTTAACTCACATTCCTCTGCCTGAGGTGGAGTATTAGTATGCGCCCATGTTTGTATGTATGCACGAATGACTGCCATGTGAATCCTTCTACGCAGCCACATGAATATATGTACACACTTGAGTATGCATGTATGAATGTCAAGTTTCATGGGTGTCTTATGTCTTATGTTTATATTGTATTTCTTTCAAGCCCCCCTGGTCTGGGTGACAATACAGGCTGTACTTGATTGTCTGCTCCTCTATACAACTTTATCTCAGAACTCTAGTGAGATGAAATGAAATACCCCCTGACAAATATCTGTGATTAAAACTCCGGTGTCTTTGGTGAAGAGAAGAGCCAGATGCTTCAGCAATTAGCTGAAACGAGGGAAACATTAACGTGCTCCTGGGAAGAGAAAGGAGCGCCATTAACCCATGAACCAGATCAAAAGCTCTACCACCTTGCTGAGCGTGGGATAGAGAAGTTAACTAATGTTGATCTGTATGACGCAGAGAGTGTTGAGTATGTGCCCGTGTCTGGATGAATGACCCCCATGTGTACGCAGCCATTTGAATATATGTCCACACTGGAGTGTGTATGTATGAGTGTCAAGTATGGTCATATGTGGTATGCATGCACAGATATGTGAATTTTGTGTTTATGTGTATTTATAGTGTGTCCATGTTCATATATGTGTATGCAAGTTTGGACATTCCATAGCCATCTGAAATTTTACACATCCTAAGTGTCTATGTGTTTTATGCATTTAGGAATTTTGGGAAATTTATGGGTTTTGTATTCTTATATTTATGCATATGTGTACACTGTGTATTTGTACAGAGTTCCTTTTATTTAATGAGATATATGCTCAAGTGAATGTGCTTCTATATAGGTGTGTGTATTATTTATATATAGCACAGATGAGGAAAGTCTGGGAGAGAAGATAAAATGCAAAAAATAAAAAATGCTCAGAGTCTACGGGGTGACTATTTTATAAATGAAGCTTAGAACTTATCATGTAGATATCAAGAGAACCCAGGAAACCTGACAGAAGGAAATACCCAATATTACAAGTTGTATACACACACACACACACACACACACATATACACACACACACACACCCATACACACACACACACACACACACACACACACACACACACACACACACACGCATCATATATTTCAAGCTGGCATTTTTACAAAGTCCTTAGGAACAATATACTGGAACCATTCATCTGCATGTCATTCCCAGGCCCCTGATTTAATATGTCATACACTTAATCATGAAGCTTAGGAGACTACATTTCCCTTTCATTCTTTGCAAATGCCTTTTTGTTATGTTGGGGGAAGGCCTAACCGTGCTTCCTCTTGAATAGAAGTTACAAACTCCACCGCCAGGATGAATCTTGTCTTCCTTCTGCTAAATCTAGGATTTAAAATTGAACTCGGCTCCTAAGCAAAGGTGCGGCTCAGAGCTCTGTCTGCTGCACGTGCCTCAGTGCCAGCAGATGTGAGTGAAGGCCACTCTTCAAGGCCAGGAGGGATTTGCTGTCCCCCACTCTTCTAACACCATCCACTTTCACCTCTGACTCATTCACTCTTTCTTAATCTCCTTAATCTAAGCCATTCACACAAACACAAAGGGCTGATGTCACCAAATGTGTAGTTAGAAAATCTGTGCCTTTTAGGAAAAGCTAACATCAAAAGACTTATTTTTCCTATAGTCAGAGTCAGGGAGTGACTCACGTTGACGACTCAGATGCTTCCACATTAACAGGATCTGCTACACCACCAAGGGAAAAATATAGGTGGGAGCCAAGTAAATGCTCAGGAATTCTGATCAACCCTCTAGGATCATGTCTGTACCTGATTCTACCTTGGAATGCTGTGCAGGGTTTACAGAACTCCAACCTAAAAGACCCAGTCTTCAGAAAATAAACTCCAGCTACCTGCTAAAAATCAGCTGAAACACACACACACACACACACACACACACACACACACAAACAGAGAGAGAGAGAGAGAGAGAGAGAGAGAGAGAGAGAGAGAGAGAGAGAGAGAGACTAGTCCATTCCACAAAAATATACAGACAAAATCAGTGCAGCCTCACATAGTGAGGTCTATGCTTAGGCATCGGTTGTGTGGTGCTATGGGTGGATACATTGACTTAACATGCATGTGGACACTGGCTAACATAGACAGAACTCACACTAGGAAAGATCCAGTGGAAGGCCCCAGTTTCAGAATTCCTGAATGGAAATCAAACGATAGGAAATACCTTGGGGAACTGTCGAAGGAATTGAAGTGGTTAGTTTTGTTTGGCTGGGTCACTTACAGTAACAGCTGGGACCCGTGGGATGACACTGGGGATAAGATGGGAATGGATTAACATATTCCACACAGAAAGCTATCACAGCTTTTAAATCCACAGTGGCAGTGGCAAGGAAGAAGAGAGAAAAAAGTGTTAGAGTTAATAATGGTTTAGATAGGATCTGATGCAGTTCGGCGAAGGGGAGTAAGGCCTGCATCCCAGCCCTTGAGCTGAGCTGCAGAAGGTAAGGAAAACCCAAACAGTGCACAGAGGCAGGGCCATAGTCCATAGGATAAAGAAAAGTTCGCCCTGGAAGATTTGTACTTGCTTGGGAAATCCACTGGGGACATGTCCAATAAGCTGTCACATATATGGTTGTGCGGCCTGAGGCACAAGTCGGAACTACATGCACATACAAGTGAATTGCCAGCCAGCGAAGTGAGGCAGAAGGTACCATGAATGCAACTGAAATTAACCCGGGGCCTGTCAGTAAAAGAAGTCTGAGGACTGGGAAAGTGCCTGGCAATGTTTCTTTCTAGCTTCGTGCAGAATCCCACAGAAGAAAAGATCCAGACAGGAGGGTGGGAGGGATGGATGTATAAGGGAGGCCAGGCTTTGGAGATATGGCTACTCTACAGATTCACCACATATCTCCATCGGCAGCATCCTTCCACAATGTGATGTTTTGTGCAGAGTGTGCCTTACTATTTTACTGAATACAATGATTTCCATTAAAAACGATAAAGAAGTCAAATTGGGTACTTTGGGTTCATAGTCTTAACCTCCATGGGCACTATGCACATGCACCTTTCCATAAAGCATTGGAAAGCATCATCTTCTTTACATTGTACAAGGATTTGATCTTACAGGTGTTATTACTATCCTCATCTTGTGCCTAAAATTGAGACTGATAATTGGTCTAAAGTCATACTGGATAAAGATGGCCGATGAGGGACCTAGAGTCTGAATCATCCCTCAGAGGTTCCTGCCTTAGAGGCGTCGGTCCTCAGCCGGAAGACCCAATCCGTGGGAGGCAATTAGATCACAAAGGACTCTGACCTGATTACTGACTTAATCCACTGGCAGATTTGTAAATTCACAGCATTATTGAGCCATGGCACTCAGTTGTGGGAAGTAGGTCATGGGGGGGTTCTCTGGAAAGAAGCATCTTGTCCCAATCCCGTTCCCTTGGCTCCTCCTCATCTCTCCAGCTTTCATTAGCTTCCTCTATTGCAAGCTTAGAGCCTTGATACTCTGCCTCATCTCAGGCACAAAGAAGCAAAGCTAGCCAAGCTCAAATAGAGCCCCCTGGAACTATGATTGGACTCCTTTTGTTTCTTCCTTGTAGATCCTTGTTCTAATTTGTAATGGCACTGTGCACTGAGCAAGCACACCTTCAATGTCTCTGCTTAGAGTGGCTATGTGAATGGCTCGAGACACAGGCCTGGCTGGCGTGCTTGGGTTTTTTTATTTGCTTTTGGACTTCTTTTCTTGAACACAAACATGATGGCCAGGGGTGTCAGCTGTCATCATTTACAAACTCAGTCACAATGTAGATAGAGACCAATGAAATGAGAAACTGTGAGACGGCAGGCCGAGATGGGACGTTGGGTCCCCACCATAGCCATAGATTGATATCTTAAGCGTGACACTAAAAGTTCGTATTTATTTACATAAAAGCTAGTCTTTTATGGAATCCTTAGTAGTGGACCAAGGTCTCACTGGTCTTAAGGACAGAAGGGCCACATCCCTTGACTTCTTCCTTTCCTTATTTTCAATCTCTGGATTTGAAATTCACAGAGGCAAAAGGAAACTATTTCTTCAGTCACAGAATCACACAGGGCACTTGCGTAGAGAAAGTCCATTCACAGCAAACATTTGCACCTCCTTCAAACTAAGCTTGTCATAAACAAAACTGTAGTAGAACATTGGCAATCTAATAGAAAGAACTAGTTGCTACAGCATAATGGTTGGGAATATTGAGTCCTGCCAACCTGACAGTGGCATTCCAACTCTGTAGTTAGCTGATTTTGCAAAACAATAACTTACTTATCTGAAGCCTGAAAAATATACCAATCTCCTAGATTTGTATTATGATTGAAAAAGAAACTGTTTATAGAGCATTTTTGAGGTTTTGATGGCAATCACGATGCTCACTAATGACAGGATGAAGGAAGATTATCCCTGCTGCTTTTAACATGAGACAACTTTCCATAAACTAAGTCTATCCTTACTTCTTCCTATTAGTGGGTCTCCAGATGGGAGGGGGCTGTAATAAGCTGTTTACAGAGGAATCCCATCCTCCTAGCAGCATCATGGAAGAGAAGCACAAAGCATCTCAAGGTGATGTTCATGGTGTCAGACATTGAGCAGAAAGCTATAAGCTGGTGGTACCTTCATCAGCTAGGGAGAGATGGAATAGAACTGCAAGGGACAGTGATGATACACTTCGCCGTTCATCTAAAGTTGTGGAAGGCATTGTCTGGCTCTCCCAGAGTCTCACGTAGAGTTAGTGTCAACTTTCCTACTCAGTCAACACAAGAAAATACAGGGAGTTCTTCAGACACCAAAAGCACAGGATCTGGACCACCTGCCAATCCCTTAGTTCCTGTGGCTTCTTAAGAAAGAATTAACACCTCTCAGCACAGATGCCAGCACCTTTGTGGTGCTCTTTTACAAAGAGAAGGTAAAAAGTGATAAGAATTCTTATTTACAAGCCTAAGATATTGTTGCATAAGCCAGTGTTCTTAACCGTTTGGAAGCGCCAGGAATCTCCGAAATCAGATGAAAGTTAAAAACTACTCTCCCCCAAAATTGTTCTACACCCTACAAAAATTCTATACCCTTCTAATCTTTTAAATAATGGTAGAAGCTTCCGGAGACCCCTGGAAATGAGTTGATGCACATGCTACATTTTCACAGAGTTTGGTAAATAATTCTTCATCCATAATTTCCTTCTAATGCCCACCGTTAACCACCATTCAAGCGTTTCAGGATTGTTCTTTAAGCAGTGTGTAGTAGGGTGAGCTCTGTTTTAGTTGTCCCCCATGCAAGCTGAGATTTCTAAAACTTCTCCTGTTTGGAGTTTGCTTTCTTAGAAGCTAGGCGCTGTTTGGATAGTTTCTTTCTCTTTTGGAATTTTTTTTTTCCTAGAGTTGGAGACTTTTTCAATAGGAGCCTCTGGTGAGAGGGATACACTACCTTGTGCCTGGTTTCTATGTCAACGGAACCCATGTTACACTCCTCTCTCTTGACTCTGGCGTCCTCTGCTCTGAAACTGAAGATGCTCCTCATACCAAACTCTTTTGCTTAAAGACAACAACAGAGAGAGAAAATCCCATATTCTCATGCCTACCTCCTACCACATTGCAGCAACTGGGCATACTCAAATAGTTGCTTTATTGATTCTCATTGTTAAAAATGCACAAATAGTTGCTGTTCCTCATACCATGCATGTTCCTAAAGAGATATTCAAAGATATTACCTTGTTTGAACTTTACAGCAACCTATCCAGAGAGTACCGCTCCCCTCTGTATACTATACCTGAGGAAACAAACAAAGGCTAGAACTTTATTACTTAGAATAGAGAGTAGAAGGCGAAAGCAGGGGGTGTTATACTTGCTTTACATTTCTGCTTTTAGTTATCATATCTTTTGAAGAAATTAAATATCTGTGCAAAGACCAACCAGACAGGTTATTAAATATGAATCCAATATTACCAGAAGCATCCCTGCTGTATACCCCTACTTAACTGATAGTAAGTGCTATGACCTCAACAAACACTGGAACACAAAGCCAGCTACCATTGTCTCAGCAAGATCTTCCTGACTCAGGATTCCCAGCACAGGTAGAGGCCCACAGCTCCCCTGACCCCCTACCAGTTAGGTCAGGCTTACTTGTCGATAAACATGTGGGAAGATAATTGCACTCTAAGTAAAAAGCTGCCTTCATTCTACCTACCCTCTCATGCACCAGGGAGCAGTAACACGGTAGAATATCAGTTCCTCATACGTTTATCACATGGTGCCTGGGCCATTCATTCTATTAGACAAACGCCTTTATTTTTACCACTGTAAAATTTAACAGATCATAAACGGAACCCACGAGGACTTTCAACACAGGAAGATCAAAACACAAGAGTAAGGAGATGTGCCGCTTCCAATTCTAATTTTGTCAAATTACACACATCTCCCAGATCATTCCAACTGGATGCTTACGTTGTGTCATCTGCCTCCCCTGCTTGTTGCTTGCTAAAGGTCTTGCCTAACTTTCCCCAAATTATCAGATTGTTTGTACTGTGTGTGTGTGTGTGTGTGTGTGTGTGTGTGTGTGTGTGTGAAGGAACCGCTGAGGGAAGTCAGGGCACCTATTCTTAGATCCCTAGGTGATCACTTCTGTGATCATAATTCCAAGCGCTTCCTAGTTCTCCTAGTGGGGAAGAAGTGTGTTCCTGTGGAAGAGACACGCCAGTAGTATTTGTGTGGCTAATATGGAGCAGGGAACATTTTCTTCTTCTTCTTGGGGCTCAGAAATGAAAGTTTAACCATCCAAATCCTCTGGTTTCAGGTAGGAACTTTCTAGAAGGAGCTTGCACAGACAGTCCCTGATGCTCATAAAGAAATGTGATTGTCAACCTTTTTCCTGAAGCGCTGTTCTTTAGGGCACACTGAAATTTTCTGCTGGGAAGGAGCGATAAAAATGGATTCGCTCACCAAGGGTTCTGCTTAAGAAGAGAGGCTAGGAGTGACAGGTACTGCGAAAAACTATTTGGAAATTGTGTCCGCCTGGATTTATTTTCATTTATCAAATATTATTTTGCTACCGTACCTAAGGTGGTGTAACTAATGTCTCCAATTGCGCCTCCACACACCCTGGACCTATGCCCGCCAGCCCTGCTGGAAAAGGGCGTCAAATGACATCGGCAAAGCTGCTCTTTAATAGCCAGTGTGATTTTATTAAGGAAAATTTGTATTGCCCCTTTTCCCCTCTCAAAGGTGCCAAATGGACAGATTTTGATTTTTCTTGGCCAAGGGAATTAAAGACCAGGGAAGTGCCTTTGCTCCCCCTCTGGCATTTCCACCACAAGTTAGGAGGCGCCTGCTGAATCCAATCACTCTGAGCAGTTAAAATTTCAGGTTTGAGTTTCAATCACCTGAGCGATGCACAAAGCCCAAGAACTGGTGACAGTATCTGAGTGAGGGTTGTTGTCAGTTCCATGTTATTCTGTTGCTACTCATCGCCGGCCCAGGTGTGTTCCCCCCAGGTAAGATAGGAGGCCCTGCTGAATGCCACATCTCTTTGTTGAATATCTTGTTAGTTAAGCTGTCAAGAAAGTTGTCAGTGAGGGGATTGGGGGTGTGGGGTGTGGAGGGACACAGGGAGTTTAATCCAATTAAAACTTGACTGGCTTTTCTACATTCCTGATATCCTGACTCCAAAGAGGAAGGTGCTTCTCAGTATGGGGCCATCCAGGGTGTATGAAAAGACAACTGTTTTTTTGGTGTTGCAACAATGCACAATGTAAAGTCTAAGACAAAAGAGAAAGGGTTTGTGGTACACAGATGAAAAGAGCTTGCTTTTAACTCTCTTCTCTGTGGCCTTAGACATAATGCAAACCAGGCAGGCAGGCAGGCACCTAAGAGAAGTGTTTTTCAGCAGAGTTCCCGACCTGACAGCTACAAAGGGACGTGATGATCTCAGAATGCTTCCCTTCTACTGCAGGCTAGATGGGGCACTGGATTGTAATACCGGGTGTCTCTGAATTAAAATAAACAAATGTGCTCAGATTTAAATCAACCCTATCACGTAGACATGTATTGACACAGATGCTGCATTTTAGTGCTGAATTTGTTGTTTTTCTTTGCTCATAATGGAAGACAAGCCGTGCACACTTGGCTGACAATGAAATCCACATGAGAAACAAATGGGAAGGACCAAGCTCAGAAACATTCAAATGGCCCCTGAAAGGACTTCATGGATTGGACCAAGAGCAGGGGTTCTACAGCTTCAATTGAATGGAGGTAGGTTAAGGGGCTATAGGCCAGAAGGGAGCAAATAGATAGCAACAATAGAGAAAGGGCTGTCCCTGGTTGCTTTGCCTGTCATTGGATCCCTTTCCCTAGCTAGATTGCCTGATTGGACCTAAGTGGGAGAGGATGCATTTAGTTCTACTGTGACTTGAGGTCTCCGGGGTGAGTGGTACTGAAGGAGGGGTGGGGGGAGGATCTTCCCTTCTCTGAGGAGAAGAGGAAGAGATAATGGGGGAGGGGCTTGTAAGGGTTGGACTTGAAAGAGAGGAGGGAAGGGGGCTTCAATAGGATGCAAAGTGAATAAAACTCTGTGAGAGGGGAGTTGAAATCTAACAGCGGTGACTTCAGAATCACATCAAGTGAATGTGTGCCCCAGCATGACAACTGTGATGAGCTGAGAAGTACTTGGGTAGGGGTGGGGTAAATCTTATGGAGTGATCAGATGAGACACTATGGTAGAACACAACCTGAAAATTACTTACTCCCCTCACATTCACAGCCAAGAAATTAAGCCAAGAAATAGTTTTCTGTTTCTACATGCTACCTTCATTCACACTGACCAGTCTGAGTCTTTCAAGACCTGACAGTAGACTAAGAGTCAGGAACTGTAGAGATTTCATAGTGTCTCAAATGGGGCAACACCATAGTACCTTGAGATAGTTTTTTTTCCCTACTAATATAGCAAAGTGTAAATCTTATGTATTTTGTCAGTATTAAATATATTAAATCAACATTCACAACAATGGGTTTTAATTTTGATACTTTCCTACATTGTACTTTATCATATGATAAAGTAGTCATTTATAAAGTAGTCATTAGTGGGTGATCATTCACTTTAATAACATCATCTCTGTGAATTAATTCTTACAATACACTTGAAACTCTGTAGATATTAGAAACTTCACTTAGATTTTACCTAGGGGCAGTTCCGCATCATGCAATAAGCTTTTTAGTTAGGTTGCAAAACTGAGAAGTCAAAATCTTTAGCATTTGTGGAAAGTAAGATGAAAGAACAGGACATCACTTTATCAGGGCATCACTTCCTCTGAATCTGATACAATTCTTTTTGTGGCCATCTCTATCATACCTTCTACTATGATAAAAAAGTGATATCTGTGAGCAGATAACTGTATCAAAACATTGTGGTTTTAGGACCTACATTAACAGTTGATTATTAGTAGTTAATTATAATTGACTATATATTATAATATATAATTATATATTCAATATAAATGTAATTATAATTGACTATCATTCTAAGAAATTAATAAAATATATGATTCATAAACAATTGCATGAATTTAGAATGTGAGTGCTGGATGAATTTGTGAGATTCAAACTTAATGACAATGGCCGCCGTAGGGAAACACCAGGTGGCTAGGACTTTCCATTATCAGAATCAGAGTTCCAAAGAATTTAGGATAACACCCTGTTCCAGGAAATGAGCTAACCTCGAAAAGGGAAGGTCCCTTAGCAGTCCCCCATCTGTGTGCCAAAGATATCTCACCACTGAGGAGTGTAAAGGTCAATATGCATCATCAAGGACCAACTCATGCTGTTGCCAAAGGCTGTCCTCCACAAGTGTATAAAAAGTGTGCACTTTTGTTACTCGGGATTGCCTCTGTTCCAATTACAGGGCTACCCCAGTGTGCTGGATCATTAAACCTCTTTCTTGATTGCATCACTCTCTGTCTCCGTGTTTTCGTGAATGGGACCTCTCGAATGTAGGGCTCATTGGGTCCTACACATTTAACTGTATATACAGTTAAATACTTTTAGGCTCTTTTTACTTTTGTTGTTGTTGCTTTTGTTTGTCTAGTTTGTTTCCCCTTTGATGTCGTTTCTTGATTCTTTCTGTCCTTCCTTCCTTTCTTCCTTCCTTCCTTCCTTCCTTCCTTCCTTCCTTTTTTTGAGACATGGTCTCATGGATACTATACCAGCCTCAAACTCAATCTACAGCAGAGGAAACCCTTGAACTTCTGAGCCCTTGTTTCCAGAATATGCTAGAACTACAGGATTGTGTGAGACCTCATTACATTTTTTTTCTGCCCTGGGGATAAAGTCAGAGTTCTGTATATACTAGGCAAGCACTCTATCAAGTTACTAGTTTTAAGTATTAAAACTGAACTTAAAATAGTACAGCCAACTGAGGTGACAAAAACATCGAAAACAAGTAATGACAATCGCTTACAGGCCTACCAGTGAGATTGAAGTGTAGTCTGTGCTTAAAAATGTTCCCACCTTTGTTTTTTACTAAAGGTATGCATCTTTTTTCCTCACTATTTTTGACAATTTCAAGACTGTTGCATTTCATTCTTCCATTTTATTAGTCTTTATCTCCCATCTGTGGGATGGTACAAAGCATATTTAGGGTAGGTTTCCCCCAATCTCTAGAAATGTATTCAAAGGCATGCATATCAGTGTTATTAACAGGTAATTCTAAGTTCAGTCAAGCTGGCAAACATAATTTACTATAACCATAAACAATGGGATTATTTTGGTCACAATACTCTTATGCTATTAACAAAGGAAGAGTTCTTATAATCATAAAAAATGTATTACACACTTTACTGCCTTCGTATAGTTTAACTTTTAAAGGGACAAAAACAAAAATGAAAATTTGCAAATAATTCCAAAGTGGCTATTCATATATGCACATATATGTACCATTCTGTCAAAAACTGTTACGTAAGCTATCCCTCAAGGTCCTACCTAAAACAGCATTTTCACTTTACAGTAGAGGTGGTACATATTGTGAATTTTTAGCTATCACATTTCAAATTTATTTATAGTTTTACCATTTATGCAGACTTCCCTAGAATATCTTAATGATCTTTAACTTTGTAGTAGAATCAGATAGATAGATAGACAGACAGATAGATAATGTTTTGAGATATTTACATTCTTAAATAGTACTTATAAGAATTTTGCCTTATTTCCAAGGCTTACCATCTATAAGATTCATCCACATTGTGCTAATACTATCTTTTTTTTAGTGCTCTGTTGCAGCTTAGTACACGGATACTCTTCATTTATTTACCTGGTCAACTTGCTTGGAATCTTTTCCAGCTTTGAGTTAGGTTAGCAGTAGTGTTGAGACTATTTCTACATACAAACTCTGAGACACTTTAACATGATCTGCATCACCTGGAAGATTCCTTAAGGCACCAATGTCTGGGACCCATCCCCAGAGGTTTGGATTTGTTGGTACCCAAGAATTTGCATTTTAAATAAATTCCTAGGAGACATGGATGCTTGCAGGTCAGGGAACCATCTTTCGAGAATAACAGTTCTAGCTCTGGGTCCTTAGTTGTGAGCCACAGACTAGTAGAACAACGTTCACCTAAGAAACTGCAGCAGTATGAATGCTCAGATTTTATCCCAGACCTTCGAAATTAGAAGTTTAATTCTAACACGGTCCCTTTGATTTGGGTGCGTATTAAAGTTTAAGGAAATTTGCTGTAGGTTATATGAAACCTGAAATAGAATTTTTGAGGTTGTAGAATATAGATACCTTTAAAATTTCTAGATAATATTGACTTGATTTTTATAGTGGATCTATAATTTACAAACCGATGGTCAAAAATTAGTGTATTGGTAGACCGAACTAGCTATCTTTTACTTAAAGAAAAATAGCTACCTCTTAATTTTGATAAACCTTCCAAAAGTATTTCTAATTTGACATCCTCAAAAGTTCTTCTCATCACCTTAAATGAGGACAGCTTAGTCAAATAGTGTTAAGTACCTTACTTATAAAGTCTTCTCTTCCAATTTAGAAAAAGCTGTAAGCACTACAGAGATTTATAAAAATCATAATAATCATTGAGAATTCAAAACCATGTGAAAATACAGCAGTTATTCCTACTTGAAGAGGGAGCATTGACCAGTAACCAGAACATTCTAGAAATCATTTTAAATTTATAAAAATCAAGCTTATTTTTTTAAATGCAGTATTAACAATACTTTCCATTTTAACATGAGAAATTTCAAATACAAAAGTAATGTGATAATTTTTTTCATATGTAAAATTAATACTTAGAAGAATAAAATAAGACCTAAAATTAGAAAGGTAATTTGAAAAGAGAAAGGGACAGGAGAAGGGAGGAAAAAGGAAGATATTGAGGGAAGGAATATCCTTAAACAATAGTGCACATGTATGAAAACATCAAAGTGAAAACTATTATTTTGTACAGCACAGCAATTAAGTGATGTGGTCTTAATTTTTTTCCATTTGCTTAAAACTTGTGTACTGAGAACTGGCTTAAGAATTGAAAACTATGTTTAATTAATAACTTCTTGACATATGTACTTATATTAAATACTTTCTTGATAAGATATATTCTTTCTTTTCTACACACAAGAAGATTGGTGGAACGACTCTCTTTTGTTTTCTTTTTCTTATTCTTGTAGATATCCAGTTCAAAAGTGTGAAAATATCATCTGCATAGCACATAAAACAAGAAAACTAGTTATCATTATAAAGAAAGTATAATAGTTAAAAAAAACAGGAACAAAAATCTACTTCTAATATTTTTTCATACAATCTTAAATGCACCTTAAACCATATTTCATGCAAGAAAGACAGGAAACTCAGTTTTGAAATATTTTATGTATTTAAGTACACAGATTTAAGCATTCCACTTAATGTCTTTTTAATTGTACTAATACTATGGTGGGTTGAGCCTACTTAAGGATAATTAAGCATAGAACAATAGCTTTAAAAATGTAGCTCCTTTTATAATATAATCATTTATCCTAAATGCACTATAAATTGAAATAGCAATAATACTGGAGACAAAAATAAGCTTGCAAGGAAAGTCTATAATAGCTTAACATAATGATGTCATTACACATTATAGATACAAATGGTAAGCTTCACTAATAAGGGCGTCCTGGATATTTTCATTTATTTTCTCATTCAAGTGTTATTACTTCACCACGGATACCCTATCACAGTCAAAAGTCTAATCAATTAGAAGTCTATCATTGGTGTCTACTAAGCAGATGGAATTTCCTTTCTTCTTTGTTTGGATATTGGTTTTTCAAAGACTAAAAGTTCTCACTGTTGGTCAGTGAGTGAGTGGACAACTATACAATTGATCAACACCTTGGCAACCTTGTGCCACCTCGATCACTAGACTTATGCTGTTGACCATTTCTAAAGGCATACTAAGTTCTATGCCTAATTCAGCACACCCACATACCTCCCCATGTAATGCTCCAAACAGTAAGGCATCCCATGATTTTCTATGCTCCCATGATTATCAAACACGGACACCCACTTTGCCCTTTTTAGTACTTCAGCTTCCCAGGGCAACATCAATGATTATTATCTATCTGCTTGAAAATTCCTGTCAAATTTATATATCTTAGCCATTGATGAATATATGGACCGGAATAATTCTAGCAGTGCTAACTTTAGTAATTAGCTAACTAAAAGAGTTCTACTGTGAGCTGTATCTGGTTTAGGATTCCTATCCATTGTAAATGGTGGATTTGTTTGGTACAAGATAACTGGAGTTCCCCAAGCACATTACCAGCAGCCAATTGTTAATGTGCCATTATGGGAAGAGTTGCCCATGTCTGTGCCCCCACAAATTTCTCTTTCACTAACCTCCTAAGCTGATAACATTTTCAGCATGGGAATGCTTACTACTATAGTTAAGGCATTGCCTCAAGAATATCCTAATACAATAAAAATGATCAGAAAACAGAACGTCATTATGAATGGTACTTTTAATTAAAAGACTCTTTGTAATTAAAAGATGCATTAAGTGATCTTGAGGTGCCCAGCCACAATTGGTACTTCAATATAATCCCTATACCCAAGGCTCAGGGAGCATCATGGGAGGGTTAAAAAGATTATAGAGGACCACTGCTACAAGACAGGCCAGGGAAGCTGCACGTGTGAAATTGTAACACTATTGTGATTTAAACAAGATCCAACTGATGACATTTCCAGCTAATATGCCAATGGGAATGGAAGACACTTCATAGTGATCCATTCTTAGATGAAGAACAACACATTCAATGGGTGTTAAGGGAGAGAGAATGATAGTCTTTGGAGACGAGTCCTCAAGTGGTCAGACCTAAACACATGTACATAACAGCACTACTAAATGGGCTTAGTGGGTTCAGGGGGGAGTGTGTGTTTGTGTGTGTATGTTAGAAGACATCATGAACATGATTGGAAGGGTTGGAGGACGATGGGAGTAAAGAGAAAATGATGTTCTCCCAAAATTATTACAAGATTTATTTTGAATTTTTAAAATTATATATGTATAAGTGTCTGTGTACAGTAATGTAGGTGCCCAGGGAGGTTAGAAACCTAAATCCCCTGAAGCTGAGGTTATAGGCTACTGGGATTATGATGCTAGGAATGGAACGTGGGTGTTCTATAAAAACATTGTGCCCTGTTGATTCCTGAACCATTTCTCCAGCCATTTGACTCTCTCAAGAAGCCCAATCATATGCTGTATATAAACCAACATTTCCTTAGCTGCTTCTTTGTCTTAATGCTCATGTTTACAAATCTATACTTAACCCTTTCCCAAATAAACGCCAACTCTGCTTCATTAGGAACCGAACATCGGTATGTAACACTCCAACATTTGCACACGTTTGCATTTACTCTAGGAGGTATCGAAAGAGTATGACCCTGTTGCAGGAGTAAGACTATATAAATATGAGGGGAAATATTAATGAGCTTTCCTACTGTGATCTACACTTGCATCATCACCTCCTATTCCATCCGACTCAATTCTCATCAAGCCTCACCTCACTAATGGCATTTGGTCCTTTATTCTGAATGCATCAGTTACTCACCAATTAGCCTTAATGGGATTCAATAGCTGGCGTACAGGAACAAGCGCCTGCCTCACCTCTGTCCCACCTGTGCCCTCTTTAAGAACTTTCTTTTCCTAATTTCCCTCATTTAGAATAGAACTGTGGTTTTCCCCCAGACCCCTCATTCCCATTATATGTGCTGTAAGACCTGCTGTTAAGCTGGGTTTATCACCTTGGTTTCCTGTGTCCGCTGCTATGTTCTGTGAACCCTCTCTTCCACTGCCCCAATAAGGCCTTTGTTTAAAAACTACATATTTGAGAGGCAGCAAGAGCTGAACACCTGCTTGAGTATGATCAGAAACTTAGTTAACAGTAAGAAACAAAGAGACATAAAACAGTTTTGTTTTGTTTTTTTTTTCCGGAGCTGGGGACTGAACCCAGGGCCCTGCGCTTGCTAGGCAAGCGGTCTACCACTGAGCTAAATCCCCAACCCCCAAAACAGTTTTAATAGGAATAAGAAATAAGTCTGAAGGATATGTTTTTTGCACAATAACATCATTAGGGAGGTTCCTGACAATCAATGAAACTGCACAGGTGTATGTGAGAATCCTGAGAGAAGTGGTGGGGACAGGAGAAAAATCCTGCATTGGACCTGCATGAGACATTTACTAGGAAAGCATGAGATACCCTAAAAGCTAGCATGGGATAATTGGCAATTGAGATTCTTGCTTTCGTGCCATCTGACACTCCCTAAAGGTTTAGAAAAAAGACCAGAAAATCTTATCACCACATGAAAGCCTTTACTCGGATCAAGCAGAAATAATCTTAGGGAACACTGTATTGTGCTCCTTACCCTCTCTGAACTGGAAGTCTTTTACCTCGCCCTAAATCCTGTATATCCTCAGTGGTTTCATCTGCACAGCCTTTGTAGCTTTGGAGACTTTAATACTGTTCCTGTGAGAGCATGCACACGTGCGAGCACATGGATGAGGAAGAGAGAAGTTGATCTGATTCCATAAAAGTTCTGAATCGTGTAGTATTCCCTTGCTTTCAAATACCTGTTGGTGTAACTCCACTAAGTATTGTTTACCTCCTGAGAAGTGCCACTCCTGGGCTCATGATAACCAACAGAGAGTGCACGGTAATTAACCCTAGCCATTATCTATTTGTGTAGTGATTTTCACATGCAGATTCTGATCATATAATGATATGAAAATATATAAAGTATGGAAAAATGGAGACTCCTGAATGAGAAATGTTAAACTATAAGAAATAGAAAATTGATGAGATTTCAATCCATAACTTTTGCAAACATTTATTTGTTATATTATTAGAGTCTAGGACTTACTTTTAATTTTTTTTTTCTGACTCTAAAACATGGAGAAATTCCATGCTAACATTATTGAAATTCTAAAGGCAAATACTGTGTGTAATATTGGCTGAAGTAAATGAGTGAAAGACAGATAATAAGTTTTGTGTGACCATATTCAAAACTAAGTGATTCATTTATTTGTTGGTTATTTGTTTGGTTGGCTGGTTAGTTAGTTGGTTTTTCTACATATAGTTTATCTGTGTAGCCCTGGCTATCCTAGAACTTACTCTGTAGACCAGTCTGGCTTCAAACTCACCATGATTCATCTGCCCCTGACTGCTTCCTGAGTATTGGGATTAAATGGGTGTGCAACCACAACTGGCAATTTACTTTTTTGAAACATAGACACCAGGGATCTATACTGGCCTCATGTAGACTAAATTGTAACAACATAAATGAAAGGTAAAAAAGACCCATAATTTTATTGTTTTCCTGATAAACTTTGGCAAGGAGATGGTATTATTACATTACTGACCCACCACCCTTATTTGTGTCTCATGAAGAACATTGGATTGCTTTGCAAATTACTAAAGAGAATCACAATGTATAATTTTAGGTAGACAGTCTCCTGACATGATGAGCATATGGATTGGGCTAAGGAAATGTTCACTTCAGAAGTATCTAAGTGGGACTGTCACTGTGGAGTTCTAGCCATGGTATTGGCTAAGTAATCATGACATTGCACTTCACTTCTTCTTAATATAGAATATAATATACAAGGATACATTCAAGAATTAGGGTGAAAATACTTGCCATATTTTGTTAAGTAGGATATATGAAAGAAGTAGGCTTACCAATTGTATAATGAAGACCAAAAGTAAGGTTTCTGGGGGCACCAGAAGTGGTTAGAACTGAGTGAAGATACACTCGCTAGTTCTTACCTGGTAGTTGGTTTTACGAACAGATTGGAAAATTTTAGAAGCTACCCAGAGATGTGATCTTATCATGCACCAAGCCCAACCCATGCCTCTCTGGCTGTCATGTGGTCACAAGCTGTGAGTGCTGTCTGTAGACTAGCTTGCTTAACTTGTCTTTAATAGGTAGTGAGCTCTCTCAGCCAGCAACTGTGGCGACCTAAACCCTCTCTTGCTTTATACCAGAGCATAATGAGGTGGATTAAGGGTTGGAGACCTGACTACTTACAAAAGCCTTTAAATGGATCAGAACGTGTTGTTTTCCTGTGCAGATAGCTTAGGCCACTTTAAACATAATGCAATCACAATGCCAGGGACTTAGCAATCTTTCAATTATGAACTGAAAGCACACTATGAACAAAGGCTGATCTCGATTTAGTAAAAATGAAAGGGGTGGGGCAAAATTATAGTAAAATAGAAGTTGGGTTTTATAGCTGTCTTACAAGTATCTTAGAATTGTTGCTTGTGCAATTCAAGTAAAAACGGTATAGATGTACAAAGGGGAGGAGTTTTAAAACTGGGATATCTACAATAGTTGTTCGACTGAAGCCAATTTACAGGATAACTGTTTGATATTCCAATGTTTTTGTCTACAGTGCTGAGCCCTATCTTTTATTAAGTTTTTTGTGTACTACATAGATTTATATAAGGATAATTGCTGAGCTATCCCACCCAAAGAGCAATTATTGGATCCCAACACAGTAATAAAATAAAGTAAAAAGTTCAGAGACACTCCAAAAATGAATGTGTAGAATAAAACTGACAGCCATTATTTACTGTTACTTTTAATTTTTTTATTTTTTATGTGTATATGTTTTACCTGTATTTATATCCATGCACCACATCCATGTAGTGCCTGCAGAGGCAAGGGGATATTGTGGGATCTCCTAGAACTAGAGTTACAGACAGTTGTGAGCCACTATGTGGATGTCAGGAGTTGGATCCTCATTCTCTGCAAGAGCAGTCACAACTTTCTCATGCTAAGCCATCTCACCAGACCTTATTGTTATTATTTTGTGAGAAGAATATGTCCATCTACTTTATACAAGCTTACTGAGGTCATCGTGTCTAGGAAAAACTGTTAAGTATTGGGGATATAGTAGTAACAGACGAAAGTAAAGAGTTTGGGAAAAACAGATGTCTAAGTCGTATACTAGGATATGTTGGTATTTAGAAGGTGGGTATGGGAGGAAATGAGGCAAAGAAAGAGAGTTCAATGATGCAAAAGCAGTGCCAGTAATCTAGAGTCTCATATGATCAATGATAATAGAAGACACCAAAACCAAAGAGATAATAATGAATTAGACAGGGAGATGGAATAAAGAAGAAAAGGCCATTATCTTGGTCTCAGGAAATTCTGAGAAGAGCACTAAATCTAAATGTACTGAAACAGAGGGAAGAGTCTGGTCATCCCAGCCAAGTCATTTTAATTAGGTTTTATAGCAAATGAAAATTAAAGGCATGGTTGTAGTTGAGTTCTCTGGGTATCCAGAGAGTTGTTCTTTGTTAAATTGAGTTGGTGTGAAATATAACTATTAAACAAGCATGTTTGCTAGATGAGGAGAAAGTCATGACAGTTGCTCAAAGAGGAACCCTAAGACTCTAAAAGGAGGTCAGTCCTAAATTCAGCTTTAATAGATGCAGTCATACTTCATGTGGAGAAACCAAGAGGCAGCACGTGGGAACAAACATGGGCAAAGGGCTAACTTCACATGGAGAAAGATGGGAGACACATTAGCTTTCTTTTGAATGACTATTGAAGAGAAAGTTTTATTGAAATGTTGTGGCATGGAATTTATGAGGACTGAAGGACCAGTGGCATAAAAAACAAACCTGGAATGTGGACTTACTCTGTCTTACTTTTCTCCAGTAGTATGGAGCTGTATGAAATGACTTTGAAGATGAACAAAGGTCCTACCTAGCTAAGAGAGTAAGTGGAATCAAGAAAAAATAGGAAGAAGTTAACAGTACCAAGGAATTAAATGTCTAGAGGTAGAGAATTCCTGTGTCTATAGAACTGAATGTCAAAGACAAGATCTTATTGGTGATATCATTAGTATTGACAAGAGTAAAGAAGTGATTGAAGGCAGAGATCTCTAAGTGATGTGAGGAAAAGAATAATGGCTTTGAGAAGGTCATAGAATGAGTGGCCTGTATTGGGTGACTCTACAAATAAAATGTTCAAGATCTAAGTATATTACAGTAGCTTCTACTCGACACAAATTTAGGTCCATCTCTCATAACAACCGTGATATAAGGAAGAAGTCCACAGAGGTATCTTCCATTATGTTGTGTGGCAGGGACACTCTGGGTTTCAGACACTCTGGCCTCTTTCTCCAACCTCTGGAAGTAGTCCTTATCAACATTTTCATTTTCACATACAGGTGGATGATTAGGAAGTCTGTGCTTTCAACTTATATAACTTCTATTCACATGTTGTGACCACATCTTCATGGTCTTATGAGTCACATAAATACTCCTTACATAGTCACATTTTCCAGTCAGAATTTATTGATTGGCCAGGTGACTAATCCTTCCTCAAAGGAGAACAATGCCATGAGACACAATTACCACTTCTACAAATATGAATCTACAAGAATAATGACAGGTGGTTTATGTTTTAGTCTGTTTTCTGTTGCTAATTACCACAGGTTGAGTAAGCTACACAGAAGAGCGGTTTATTTGACCTATGGCTCTTCTCTCAGGTTGAAAGGCTGCATTCGATAATAACTTTTGGTATTGCCGAGAATCACCAGGTAGAGTAGGGTATCACGGAGCTATAGAGACCCAGCTAAACAGATATTTGTAGCTGACCCAATTTTTAAAATAACACATTTACCCAATAATCTATCAATTAATGCATTAACCACAGGAATGTGGTATTTCATTCATGAAGTAGAACCAGACTTAGTTGCTAATGGTCCCATCTGGTCCCATCTCTCAGCTTCTCATTAGAGCGATTAAATTTCCATCTGTGTTTGTGAGGGACAAATCATAATCAAACCATGGCAGTGGTGAAGGACATATGTATTTTGAGTTAAGTTTTAGTTCCCAGAAGCAAAACTTAATCAATTTCTATAGTTTCTTTATGTCTTATTTGTTAGTGTTCACTCTATGCAAAATATGAGCAGGAAATATTGATAGCAGTCTAATGGGCCCTAATCTCAAGGGGTTCAAATTCTCACGGCAAATATAGTGAAGCCAATCAAATCTGGTGCTGCAAAGGGTAACAAATGGTAGATCAGTACAATTAGATCAGTATCTGATATATCGATGGAGCTTTTACAGACCAATAATCTGACGCTGTCATTTGCCCTAAAGTTCTCAGCTACTAAATACCAAGGTTGTTTCTCGAGTCCTCCCTTGTGATTCACAAGAACAAGGGTCTTCTTAAATACATAATTCTGACAGTTATAAAAAGCAGACTTGCCAAAGATCTAGAGGAGTGCATGTGTGTGTGTGTGTGTGTGTGTGTGTGTGTGTGTGAGAGAGAGAGAGAGAGAGAGAGAGAGAGAGATTCTAATCATAAAAAAATAACTTTGAGAGCAATTGTTTATGAACTGTGTAGAAATAGGTCAATGCACAGCAGACCACACAAGATGGGATTCTGAAGAAGAGAGGAAGCAGCCAGCTGTTACATTATTATTCTCATTATCCCTGCATCGAAGTCAATTTACAGTTACATAAGGCACCATCCTCTCCTGAGGCGCCGTGTACCAAAATATCCAAAAATGACATTACACAGTTTAAGCATTCACTTCGTCTGCCAACTTTAGTTCCCCAAAAGTTTTGCCAGGTTTTACAAATCTAAGTCAACCCCAGATAATAAAGATTTGGCAGGTGGAAAATATTTTTAAAAAATACATTTAAAAAGCAACTTTTGCAAAGAAGCCCTCAACTGTTGTTTTGAGCCACGACGACAGCATCGTGCCAAATGTTTAACTTTCCGAGACTATTTAGCAGCAGAATTGGTTTGAGTAGATGTCCTGGCATAGTTTGAAATGCACTTCCATTAATTCAGTGTTTCTCCTAGAAAAATCACAGACTTCACCTCCCCAAAGTCTTTAGAAGGTTGTGTTGCTAACCTAACAACATTTCTGTAAATGACAGAAAGGGGAAAGAAGACGATATGACATCTAGGTGACAGAGTTTAGCAGATTTTGGATGCATAGAACTGATTTATTTGAACAGGATTATGTAGTCTTATGTATTAGAAAGTACACTTAATAAAGAAAACAGTTCAGGAAGACATGTGAGCTGCTTTAATCAAGTTTGCTAAATTTGATTGTCCAGACTCGGGGCATTAAGCACACAACCAAAATAATAGAAGTCATATAAAGTTTTCTATTGTTAGCACTAAGCGTAGCCCAGCCTAGTAGTCTGTACCTGTAGTCATAGCTACTAGAGAGGTGGGGCAGAAGCATCCCATGAGTTCAAGACTAGAAAGTTGCCTGGGTCATATACTAAGATACTAACACATCAAAAGAATAAAGATGATAGAGAGTGATTGGGCAAATTATTCTTGTCTAATAAAGAAATACTTCAATTGAATCTTTAAATGGTTGATTCTCATTGAGTACAGAGCATAATAAGAATGTAGGAAGGCAAGGGAGGAAAACAGGCTCAGTATAAGGATTCCTGAGCATAGGAATTTGTTGACTGGTTTCTGTGTGTAATGAATGATACAGTTGTCAAAAATCATGATTTTCCTTTTAAGGCATATATATGTATATATATATATATGTGTGTGTGTGTGTGTGTGTGTGTGTGTGTGTGTGTGTATACATATGTATCTCCCTGAATAATACCAACAATTATATGATACATTGCTGCTCATACATGTAAATGGCTCTCTGGCAATCTAGGTTTCACAATGATGAGAAACATAATCCTGAGGCATGAGAGAGTTATTTACCTCCATCCTTGGCATTACTTTGGACCACAAGTTCAGGAAGCTCTCGTGAATTTCTGTTGGTTCACATTTCCTTAAGTTGTTCCACCAGAACAAAGTCCTTTGAGTCAGATTCTAGGATAAGGCACGGGCGATGCTAGGCAGGGAAATGCAGAAGGTGTTTTACAAATATCTTCCCGAAATGAAATATCCCTGTTTGGGAAGGGAAACCCAGTTGTCTTAAGTTATTAACCACATTCTAGGTCAGGCCATGCTCAGGAGTAGTTGACCAACACAAAACAGACACCATGCTTGTGTGTGTGTGTGTGTGTTGCTTTTATTGCTGTTGTTCTTGTTTTGGTGTTTTTACCATATTGAGGGTTTTTTTGTTTTGGTTTGGTTTTGGTTTTGGTTTTTGGTTTTTTTGCTTTGAGCCTTTCTGTTTTTTGAAACAGAGAGAGGGGAAATCATAGAGTTGGTTGGATAGGCAGTTACAGCATGAAGTTGGGTGAGTAGGGAGGTAAGAAGGATCTGGGAGAAGTTAGGAGAGGGGAAAGAATACAGTAAAAATATATTGTACATAAGGATTGTTTATCCTTTTGATTTTAAAGAAGGTGATAGAAAACGTTTAAATTAGTAGAATGAGGTGAGATTAGACAATATTTCACTCATTAATGGGAACATTAGAAGCTTCTGGACAGTGAGACAGTACCCCAGTACAGAACCATTCTGGCAGGTAATATGGGGTGAATAAAATGAGAGTTAGTTAAAATACTCAGGGTTCACGCAGTAAGGAATCCACAAACATTCCTTGCTGCAATCAAGGGACCAAAAGATCAAACTACAGAGCTTGCATGAATGAAACAGATAAATATCCAGAAGGAGGAATGCCTCAGTTTTGGTACTGCTTAAAGCTTCTTCGAACTTACAGTTCACTATGTTATAACCATAACAGAGATCAGAAGGAAAGTACTTAGAGTCTCCGCTTTGTTTAGTGACATCATTTGTTCCTCTGCTTCTCCAAATATCTAAATGGAAATCTCTAAATGTTGACTCATAGCAAACCAAACTGTGCAACACATTTTACCATGACACCCTAATATTATCTCTTTTCTCTGAATGATAGCATATTAGGACAAGGTACAGAACAATACACCGAAGTTAACAAACATTTACAAGATTTAAGTCTACATGGTATGTTATGTTATTGCACATGTATGTTAACACAATGGATAATGATCTGAGCCCACCCAGGTACAACGGCCCTTCATTTGGGCCAGAAAGTTGGCTTAGTGATGCTTGCCTGAGAACCTAAGTTTGATTCCAGTGGACCCACATGTTGGAAGGAGAGAATAGATCACTTGCCAACCTACATTTCTCTCACACTTTGCCCTCTTATCTCTATATGCAGCCGGTCCCCTACTCCCCAACACACACACACACACACACACACACACACACACACACACACACACACAAATAAGTAAGTAAACAAACTAATCAAACAAATGTAATAATCCCTCCCTCAAAAGACTTAAAGCTCAGTTGGACTTACTGACATCATTAGTTTCATTTGAGCTTTTGAATCTGAGTTTCTCTTAAGGACAGGGGCCTCATTCCATGATTGGTTACACAGAGGAGCAAAGGCTTCACTTAACTTTCAACGTTACAATGGAATAAAGGTGGCATGCAATCAGAAAAAGAAAAAAAAACCCTCTCTAGGTTAGAGTTTTAGATTCCTTGCTGTGCTAAGAAACACCAGTATGGTCTTTCATGATGCTCAATATCTCAATGTTTTCTTCAAGTTTATCTGGAGCTTGATTGGGGCATAGTAGAACTTCTTAGCCGCCATTCCCACCTAAAGCCAGCCTTTATATACATAAAGATGAAATTTATTGTACAATATATAATAAAATTCATTGTAATATATTACATACATGTACATATATATACACTTACACACACACACATATATATATATACGTATATATATACACACCTATGTTTCTCCACCTATCTATAGATGGTATCTATCTATATTTCTGTTATGGATACAGACCAAGATCCTTAGGACTCCTCTGAGATAAGTAAACTGAAGCTTGAGACAGTACCCAGGATTGTATAGCTGGTGACTGTACAACTCTGCAACACACAGGATGGAGACAAAATATTTTCCTCTTTATAAATAGAGTTCCTTTAGAACATATATTTCAAATTTTTCATTTAGGAGACAAACCAAACAATGAGAATGTATGTCCCATGATACTTGGAAGGTCTCATTTTTACAAAAAACCTCGGAAGGTTTAATTTTTACAACCTTTAACAACTTCCCTGTACTCAGAGAGCCCTCTTTTCATTAGAATTGGCAGGCCTCTGCTTCAATATGCTTTCTTCACAGCTCTGCTATGTTAGAAACCTTGATCCTGAGACCACAGCATCTTCCTTTTAATATCTGCAGCGCAAATCCATCATAGATATTGAATGAAAGGATGCATAGCAACTTCAAGTATTCTGAAACATGACAGTCCATCAACACATATGTGTTATGCCAAATGTGTGAACATTCACTAACAGCTAATTTTTGAACACCACTGAAAAGGACTGCAGCAATGTGAAGGAACTCACACTCATACTTAGACCCCCCAAATTATTTTAGATTGGAAAATAAAAATAGTGACAACCAATAACAGAGGAGACAGACATAGGTGGGGTTTAGGATTCCCAGGCTTGGGGTCAGAGGAGAACTACTAAGGGGTGAAGAAGGTGAAGGAATGAAGATGTTGCCATGGGTTAGGAGTCATGAAAAATGGCTCTGAGGGCTGGCCAATTGGAGTTAAGAGAAGTCCAGATGAAACGTAGTAAGTAATAACTCGGGTTTATTGATAGAAATTAGATTCTAATGGCATAGAGGGTACACATTTCCCCAGCTCTTCTGCTTGTTGTAAATAGTAAAAGTGATGTCTCTTTTATCCAGGAATTAAATGATCAAGGCAGAGTAGAAACCCCTGATTGGGATTGAAAATTACTATAACACTGGTTAAACTGTTAATCTGTTAATACATGTTCTCTAGTTTGTTTCTAAGGTGCCATATTTATTATCATGTATGGAAATTTTTTTCTAAAACCATGAAGTTAATGTTCTTGGAAATAGTTGGGAAGTCATAGTGCAAGAAGTGGACCAAAATATCAGTAGTATTCCAGGATGAAAAAGCTACATGTAACAGGCACTGTAATGATGTAACAATGAAAATGGAGGTATATGGGTGATGAACTGACAGGGATATATCTACACCAAGAAAGCTAGTGCAAAATTGTGGCAGCTAATACTTCCAAATCAATGTCATGTTTCTTTGTGTGGCTCTGGATATATGGATATATAAATGGATTATATATCTGGATATATAAAATCTTTTTAAAGTAAGCATGCTTATGATTAACAATTAACAGAATGAACAAACAGTTTAAGGCCACCCTCAGTGACATAGTGAGTGGAAGACAACATGGGTTACATGGGACCCTGCCTCAAAAAAATGAAAAACGAAATTCCATAGTACCAGTCATAGAGATCAAATGTATAGATCCATAGATAAAGAAGAAAATATTAGAAACTGAACTTAGTTTCTAAATTTATGTGGGTCTAAGTAAGTGAGAGCAGGGTACCAGGGAGGCACATGGGTATTGGAATTATTTTTAATTACCCTGGAGAAATATTGCTTAGTTAAATGCTCTAGACTTTATACACCGTCATTTTTTAGCATATCCACAAAATGTTGTCATTAATTTATTCAATTAAAAGCATCAGTGCATGGTAAGTTCATGCTAAATGAAAGAAAGATGTCAATAGAGGAAAGCATTTAGAAGAAAATTTATGTTTCTGTTCATTCAAGGTCATGTAATAAAAAGAAGTTGGTGAGTATTAGGATTAATGAACAGACTTATTAAAAGTAGTTAGGAAAGCATTTAAATTAGTAATGTAACTACTAAATTAGTCTTCCTGCTATGCAAAGTTTTGATTCTTCATGCTTTTGCTTTTTAACTAATATTATGCCAGTGGTTAGTAAACTTTGGACTTGCACATGCCAAGCCAGTTTCACCAACTGGACTACACTCTTAGTTCAGAAAGTTCTTGGTAATCTAATAACATCTGCAAGATGACACACAGAATATTGTATTTAGTTCTGATTATATCACATTTTCTACCATTACTGTACATTTCTTGTGGTTGCTTTGATTTTTTACATAAAAGGGTCATTTACTAGAATGCAAATAGATCCATACTTTCATCCTGCACAAAACTCAACTCCAAATGGATCAAAGACGTCAACATAAAACTAGGTACACTGACCCTGATGGAAGAGAAAGTGGGGAATAGCCTTGAACTCATTGGTACAAGAGAAGTCTTCTGAAGAGAACACCCTTAATGCACACACAAAGATCAAAAATTAGTAAATGGTACCTGATAAAATTGAAAGGCTTCTATGCAGCAAAGGACACCATAATTCAAGCAAAACATTTCCTATAGAACAGGAAAAGATTTTTACTAACTCTATATCTAATAAAGGGATAATATCCAAAATATATAAAGAACCTAAAGCATGATATCAAAAACCAACCCAATTAAAAACGGGATACAGATCTAAAAAAGAATTGTCCTGAGAGACACAGACAGAGTATGTCAAATACAGAGGTGAATGCTAGCAGCAAACCACTGAATTAAGAACGCCCCCACCCATGGAGGAATTACAGAAAGAATTGAAAGAGCTGAAGGGGCTGCAACCCCATAAGAACAACAGTACCAACCAACCAGAGCTTCCAGGGACTAAACCACTACCCAAAGACTATACATGGACTGACCTATGGCTCGAAACGCATAGGTAGCAGAGGATGGGCTTGTTGGGCACCAATGGAAGGAGAAGCTCTTGGCCCTGGCAAGGTTGGACCCCCAGTGTAAGGGAATGTTGGGGGGTGTTGGTAAGGGGAGTTGGGTGGGGAGGGGAACACCCTTATAGAAGAAGGGGAGGGGAAGAGATAGGGGGCTTATGTCCAGGAAACCAGGAAAGGGAATAACAATTGAAATGTAAATAAAAAAATATCCAATAAAAAATACCCTAAAACAAAAGAATTATCAATAGAGAAAACTCAAATGGGTGAGAAACACTTATAGAAATGTTCCTTATCTTTAGTCACCACAAAAAACATAATCGAAACAATTCTAAGACTCTGCCTTAACACCTGTCATGATGGCTAAGATCAATAGCACAAGTGACAACTCATGCTATTAAGGTTGTGAAGAAGGGGAGGGACACTGCTCCATTGATGGTGGGAGTACAAACTTGTACAGCCACTATGGAAATCATTGCCCTGGCTGTTCCTCAGGAAAGATGAAGGGGGGACCAATCTGCCTCAATATCAAGTTAAAAAAAAAAAAGCTATCACCACAAAACATAAACCAGTACATGTTTTATCCTACCACAAGGATAAAAACCATGTTCAACCATGTTTATTGCTGTTCTATTTATAATAGCCAGAAACTGAAATGACCTAGATGTTCCTCAGCAGAAGAATGGATAAAAATATGGTACACTTACACATGAATTATTACCCCACTGTTAAAAAACAATGACTTCATGAAATTTGTAAGCAAAGTGGATGATACTAGGAAAATTCTAAGTAAGGTAATCCATATACCAGGGAGATAAATATGGCGTGTATTTGCTTATAGCTGGATATTTAGCCATTAAATGAAGGATAATAAAGCTGCATTCCATACCCTCAGAGAGGATAGGGGTCAAGGAAGTGACTAGGAGAAACATATGAATTAGTCTGATAAGGGTAAATAGAATAGATCTTATCGATGCAATGGTGCCTGGAGATGGAGGGGGGAGACTAAAATGAGAGGATCATGTGGGAAGGGTAGGAGAGGGGGATTAAAAGAGGGATGAGGGGAGAGATAGATAGAATTCAGGGCATTTGAGGGAGTTATGGAAGCCTAGTACAATAGAAAGTAACAATAAAATGACTTCTCTTATTTTGCTATATACTCATAGATTGGCAATTTATTCTTTTTATTAATTGGATTTTTAAATTTACGTTTCAAATGTTATCCCCTGGGGTTCCCCTACCCAAACACACATCCTTCCTCACCTCCCTGTTCTGACATTCCCCTGCACTGGGGTTCCACCTTCAGGGCTCAGGACCAAGAGCAGAAGGAATTTTTAAAAGACACCCCCTCCATTTTGTGCCCAACAAGGATAGGTGCCTTATTCATCCATCATCAGAGAGGCTTCCTGATACAGCAGATGGGAACAAAGACCCACAACCTTACATTAAACAGAGTGAGAGAGACCTTGATAGACACACCTGGGAGAAAATTTCTCCAACCACTGCCTCCCCTCAGAGCTCTGGGAGCCCTGTGTAAGAGTAGGCAGAAGGAATTTGAGACATGGGATAAAAGACACCAGGAGAACAAGACCATCTTTAAAGTGCATTTTCATCTTCACTTAAATTCCCTTTCTGACTTTCCAGTTTGTACATCACTCGGCACTGGATTCTCTGCTGTCATCTGACCCACCCCTTGCAGTACATGCCAGCTAATTCATGATAAACAGATAATGATTTACAAGGCTCCCCTCAATCTTCCCAGCCATGTTTGTTTTGGCCATTTTATAGAAATAAAAATACGACACAGAGTAGACTGGAAAATTTCCAAAGTTACATGAATAATAGAGTCCGCAATTAACCTTAGCCTACAGTTCTATCGGACCCGCAATTTTAACCATTTTGCTATGGCACTTCTTGTTCAGATTAGCTATGTACCTCGAACACGTTGCTGTGATGAGGGTAGCCAGGGTTTTCTCTTCGAAGCAGATGTATTTCCTGTCATTCTACCTATTTTTAAGGGACATCATTAGATTGATAATTTAAAACTAGCTCTGGTGAGATTATGTATACCATGGAAATAAGGAAACAACAAATCAACCTCTTGTTCTCTTCTTTTTAAGCTGGTATTTACTCATCCCTGGATACTATTTTCAAATTTTGTAATCTAAGAGCTGTGAAACAAAGCAACCACACTCATGCTTGGCTCACAAGACCAACCTAATAGACTAGACTCGAGCATTGACTTTGTCATTTGCTTGTTATTTTTGTTAAATAGAAACTGGCTCACCCAGTGTTTACCATGAATGAGAACTCACTTCCTCAGAAGCTATATTGTCTTGCATACCACCCAGATGAAAACATTGACTGTGGTCATCCAGCAAGTTCCTAGACACTACCCCATATCCTTTCAGTAGATTCACACACACCACCTTTGACTAGATAAACCTCGGGCAGTGACTGTCTCATTCTGGCAGTGCGACTCTCCATTCCATCCCCGTACTTCTGGGATTTTACATGGTAGATGCTTGCTGATGCTCTCTTAGCAAAATTACAGGGAATTAAATATGGTGTTAAGTCTCCAGAAACTGACCCTGGCAAGAAATACACTCTGTGGTCATTAGAATCTGGCCTTACAAATACGAAATGCAGTGTGAACTGCTTAGAACGTCCCCTGGCAACGTGTTCCACAACTCCATAGCAGCAGTCCATTCAGCCAGGAATCTTTACATTGCTCCTCACTCTGTCTCACAGGCTACTGTTCTTACCCACTTTCCAGGATACCATTTTCAAAACAACTTCATATCAGCCATTTTCCCTGGCTCTGCTTTCTGTGGACACTACTAGTAAACATCTCTCCTTTTTGAGGATTTTCACTACTCAGACGATAAAACCTAAATTCAAACCAAGAATAAGACGCAGGCTCATTCTACCTAGTTTCTAACACAGACAGTATCCTTAAGAGAAGGCTTGGCTCTTTCAAGCATTTGAAATTCTACCAAAAAAAAATGACCATTACACAAATAAGTACATAAATATTTCATTTTCCTCTAATAAATATTACAAGGGATAGTAGTCAATTTATTTCAGTGCCGCGCTATGTAAAATCCAGTGATGCACTTCTTTGTAGCCTTGAAATGCTTCCTTCCAGAGTGGGACCCTGGCATCTCTCGCCTGAGGCAATAAATAGTCAGCATTGAAAGTCATAATCACCACACGAGGGTGGCACAGGTCATCCCATAAATACCCATTCTGAGATCACAGCAGCCAATCACCACTGGCCAATCATAAAAAAAGGAAACAAACCTCTCTACTCGGGGAAATTTCCCTATGGAAAATACAAATCCCCAATTACTACCCAACATGTGCAAGATATAAAACCTTACTGAGCGCTCTGGATCTGCATGAGATGTTACAAATTACCAGGCTCACAGCATGCTGGGTGGAGATTCGGGAGCAGAAAAGGCAGGGAGAAAAGAGAAGAAAAACCCCACTGTGGTTGCTTTCAATGTCCGAAGTCAAGTAACTTTAAAGAGATAGGTCTCGTTTCCTCTCCATTTTCCCTGCTGACAGACTCCAGGGATGCTATTGATGATGGGGCTGAAGGAGAATCAATCTAATTAACTTTGATATCTGGTTTTATGTTTCAGGTTTTCTTGATTTCTTTTTCCTGTGGCCTCTTCAATGATAAAGGCATTTAGAAGACCAGAATAAGAAAAAAATGAAAAATATTGATCTTCTAAACTCTCATATTGGTTTCAGTCAACACTATTTTGGAGAAAAATGGAACAATGAGGCTACGACTTGAGTAGACTGCAATGTTCTGGGGAGCCCTCATCCCCACAGACAACTGCAACCTTTGCTTGATCTGATTATCTCAATGAATGCTATTGGATATTTAAAATTATGAGGTACAATGACAGGCTTTGAGAATATTAGCATGTAAACACATTATTTTTGCCACCCACATTAAGGTAATAATAACTAAAACATTGATAGTGACTGTAAAATTATATAAAATAATTTTGAATCTAAAGATTTTTTTTCATGGGCCTATGAACCTATCTACATGTGAGCACCGCCTTGGGAAGAATTTTAAGCAGAATAAAACATTGGCAGGAGGAATGTTAGAATTGTAACAGGCCTCAGGGATTTGTTTCATTTTAAAGTGAGGAAATAGATTCCCAGAGAGGTGAAGCAACTTGTTCAGAGATACAATCAAGCAACTGCAATTAGGAAATTCCTATTGGTACATGCTGATTATCCTCAAATCACCAGTAGACACCCCTAGCATACACTGTGACTTCATTCAATTGCATGGTTTGATGATGCTAATGAGAAATAATGGTGTCTGCCATTGGGCACGTACTTACAACGTGTGGTAATAAATATTCTAGAGGAAAATCAAATAAATTATATACACCTATAGTTTCGAGTTTTGGACTCACACGCCTTTCCCTTGATCTAAGTGAAGTGTCTCTGAGGATATGAACAGAGAACTGAAGGGCTTGGAGACATTAAGCAGGGATTTTTTAGGCTGCAGTGTAGGTAGGAAAGAGACTTCAAGAAGAACTTAAAAAGACCTTACTGAAAGAAGGAGTGCAGGAGATGTAGAAAACAGGTTCTGCAGAGTCATAGTAACATTGTGTCCAAATATCTGCATGATTAAAATAAGAGCAAATTATTCTGTAACGGTTTCTCTCTTTGCTATCAGACAACAGGAACAGGGTGACTTCAGAGACTCCGCATAAACAAGTGATGGCTGGGGGCTAAGATTTAGAAAGGACACGTAGTGTCACCATTCTAAAGCTCAGGAAATTTCAGAATGGAAGAGGGGATGGGAAACATGTAAGAACGGGAGCCTAGGGTGAAGAGTGTGAAAGTCATGCTTCCTTCATACTTCATACAGTGTTATCATAATGAACACATGACAGCTACTTGTGATGGCTCCGACATCCATCAATCAAGGAAGGGAATGGGGTTGATGTGGCCTCACCCCTTACAGCACATTATTCAGCTCTTGATAAATTGTTGGATACAGGGAGTCACTGTCTTCAATAGTGTAGCCTACGTTAAGCAGACCAGGTTCCAATGGATAGTTCCTAACCAATGGTCACACAGATGGTCCTGGTTAAATTCAAAGGGCTCCGTACTAAAACAGATAGACATACACCCAAGAAAGAGATTGGTGAAGAAGAGAGGTGTTAGGTTGTGGAGAGGTGGGAGAGAACAGGAGGTAAGATTTCCCAAATGCATCATATACATATGTGATTTTTTAAAAAGGAAGAACAGGGGCCAAGCCATAGTACCATAATTAAGAGCACTTGCTGCTTTTTCAGAGGACCAAAGTTCTGTTGCCAGTATGAATATGGCAGGCTGTATCCCCCGTAACTCCAGTTCCATGGGATTTTCTTCTGGATTCGAAGGAAATTGCACACACACGTGCTACACTTACATACATGCAGACATAATCCTTATCCACTTAAAATAAAAAGTAAATCTTTAAAAAGTAATGCAAATATTTTATTTCAATGTTATACCCTTTTCTCCTTACCTTATGCACCCTGTCTTCATATGTCATATATGATTTCATAACTTCTGGGTTTGAGAAATAATTTATGGTAATATGGAACCTACTTAAGTAAGAACAGGGATCAAGGATGGCTTTTGGGTAAAAGGATCTACTGGATAAAAAAATGAGAAGATAACATAACAAGGTCTCCTATGAACCCTTCTCTTAGACATAGCCATGCACTACTGTAAACTAAGGTCTTCCTGAACTGCAGGAAAAAAATCCATGGCTACCAGGGAGTAGCTTAGAATGTTTCTATGACTCTAAAGAAATATATTATTAATGAAATTTTAGACTCTTATCTTGCTAAACTTTTCTTTCAAGGCAAAAATGAATAAAAAATCTAATATGTATAGAATATTTATTATTTCATTGAAGTCCCAAAGTAACCATAAGAAATAGTTTCTATTATTTTAATTCTATTAACTAAAAAAATATTTGGAACACAGAATAATTAAGAATTTTCCCAAGGATACCAGCAAAGAAGGGCAGGATCCGGAGTATAAATCTTTGCTACCTAACTACAGTGCCCATGATGTAAGACTTGAGCAACTATGATACGATTAACAAATAAAACTGAAAGAGTTTGGGATTATAACTATTTTATATTAAGTCATTAATTAATTGTTGGATCAATTTAGTGTGTGTCCCTGTGTCTCTTTATGTGTCTGAATGTGTTTCTGTCTGCCTGCCTGTGTGTGTGTTTGTCTGTCTTCCTTTCCCTTCTCATGTGCATGTCTCAGCATGCTGGAGAGAGAACAACTTTCAAAGAGTCTTCTCTCTCCTTCCACAGCATGAGTTCAGGAGGTCAAGCCCAGGTAAATCCACTACGTCAAGTTCTACCCCCTTAAAAATACCTTGAAAATGCAACTACAATAACAACAACAACAACAACAACAACAACAAAAACAACAACAACAACAACAGATATACTAAGATAGAGAGGACATATTGAAATACAGAATCTTTTTCAGTTCTTATGTGGACATTCAGGTATAACAGTGAGGTACCTAAGAGTGACGGAATTTTCTCCACAACTAACATCAGTCTCCTTCAGCCTCTCATGGAAACATTACTTAGTTTACCTCAAAGTGACAACATACTAGACATGCATTGTTCTTTGGAAAACAAAAACCTTTGTTTCAGAGAATATGGTCACAGAGTCTAATAGTGGGTGCACAAGTATGGGCACTTAACTATACAAATGATCTGTTTGCCTCTTTCTCATCTGTGGTTCCAAAGAGACAATAAGTGCCTGCATTAAAAAATCTCTTCAAAGTATTAATTGATGAATGAATTAATAAATAAATTAAAAATGACTAATCAAATATTTCAAATAATAGAGATATGTGGCTTCCATGGTAAGGAACTTTTTTACTATTCTCTTATTTTGTTTACAGAGAATATTTTACTAACTCTTTCTTACATACATTTTGCATAAAGGCAATAGAAATACTTCACAATACACAAATTCAGTCTTATATTTCAGAATTAAAAAATGTAATGAACTATTCTAGAAAGACAGTAATTCACTGTATAAAATTCACATTTATTTCTATTTCTCTAATTTTGCCTTATAATTTCAAGTACTTAGGAAGGAGAAATTCTACAGATGCAGACTAGAACAGAAAAAAAAACTATTAAACAAAAGAAGTACATAAGTTAATGGTAATGTATTGGACATGCAATTTAAATTGGAAAAGCAACCTAAATGCAAAGCAATTACTGACACTTTTAATATTAGCCAGACTAATAAAGCAGCAATTAGATCTCGTTATATAGCTATAAAATTGGCTTGGAATAGATTGATTGCACCAAATGTTTCTACTGAGTTTTGGTGGCCTTATGGACAAGAGTTCTATTCTCTTATTTTGTTTAGAGGGAAAATTTTTAACAGTTACAACACATTCCTTTTAAGGTTGACCACTAAGAAGAAACAAATGAGCACACAAGGAAAGAACAAAAAAATACAAAATATTCTATGCACTGGGGCATATCTGCTTTTGGTAAGGGGTGATCACTTGTTTTAGAATGAACTTGACAGAATCAATTCCTGGAACTCACAACTGGTCGTCTATTTGTTTATTCTTAAGGGAGCCCAAGTGTTCAGTCGTTGTGTGCCCATGTGTTCATTCTTGTGTGCCCATGTACAAAGGTAAGCCAATTGCTTCAATCATACGATCAAGTAACTAACTGAACATTCTCAGAGCCAGAGACTAAAGGACAACAACCCCCCACAAATATCCATCCCTCTCAAATATCCTGCCTTCCTTCCTAGATTGTATCACCAAAACTGGTAAAGTTAGCTAATTTGTTATGAAGGTGTTATCAAAGGGAGAAAAACATCATCCCTGTCCATGACCACAAAATTCTGAGAAACATTTCTTTTTTGTGTCAAAGGTAATTGTTAGCCTGACAAAGACCTATACTTCAGAGCCCCAGCCCCTTCCTCATTGTACCAATTAGACTAGCCAGTCACGTAAGGTTAAGAAATCAAGCTCACACCAATGGGATGCGAGGCAGTCACCATCTAGGTCAGGTATCACAAACAGAGGCCATTTTGACCAAATGTGCTGCTTGTTCGTCTGGTCTGGATTCTGTCTCATCCCTGTTCAGAAACAAGGATCCTGGTTGCCTTGCCAAATGTCTTTAGTTTTGTTCCTGTGCGCCTTTGTGCAAGAGTGAGATTATTCTTTTCCAACAGAGTGGCTGGAACAGGATTCCCAGAACCCTGTTCCCATCTCAAGAGAGATTTTGAAACCAAGTCTTGCTCTAGAACCCCTGAGGGTGAGTACATTCTCCTGAAGTTGCTCACCACTTTCCCTGGTCATCTCTACTCCATCCGGTTCCTACCATGATGCACATTATGTGTAGCATATGCTCGTGGCTCTCTTGTCTAGCTCTATTCTACAGAATATAACCTTTAAAGGGGCTGGAAAAATATTCCTCGAAGCCCTTGGCATCCCTCTGCATCCTCTGCAATGCCAGGTCCTAACATCATTACAGAGGAAGGGTGCATTCCTCCGTGTACTTTAAAGCTCAATGTGATTATAAATCAAAGGGTGTTTTTAACTAGGAGATAAAGGACCACTTGGTATCTTCAAGAATCAGCATTTTTTTTTTTTGTGATCTGCTTTGCTGCTGAGAAGGGGGTCATCATCTTCCTAGGTCAAAAAAGATAGAGTCCACCTTAGGGATCACAGAGGTTGGGAGGAAGAGTGTTTAGGTCTCTGAGAACTTTATAAAACTGAACAACAAAAGAGATTTTGAATGGATATCTCCAGAAGTTTATAGAACAGAAAAGAAATACTGCTGTATTTAAAGCAGTGTTATTTAGGGGTTTCCAAACTGCATAGAATCTAATTCTGACTTGTCAGTGGCAGATTTAGAACTCTCCCCTGCAGAAACATGTTTAATCCTCCTGATGTGGCTAATATAATGGAATGGGGGTGGGGAGGCTGCGGGGGAGCATAAAGGAAGGCACAGGAAGATAAACAACACACAGTGCAAATAATTCGGAAATGAGGAGAGCAGGGTCTGCTATTCACTGGCCAAAAGAAGTTACCAGGTGGATGGCAACTTATTCATACTGACTGAGCTGTGTGTTCTAATAGGAGACCTCTCACCTGAGCAGCTTATACTCGAATCTTGCAACACTGATTGTACCATGTCCTGTAGTACACTATGTGTGTGTGTGTGTGTGTGTGTGTTTGCATATATTCTATGTTTAAAATTTGAAGACCTTAAATATTTTGTTCATGTATACTAATACTAAAATAAACTTTTTAACTGTACTCCATATTGTTTTGCCATTTACATCTTGCTAATGTAAATGGTAAAGTGAACATTGACGTTTTTAATTTTTTTTCTTAGCTCTAAATAACTCAATTACAGAGTTAACAGAGGGATGTCCCAGATACATGGGATGATAGAGACGAGCCCGTAATGATTTTTATGTGAGTGAGGTAGAGGTCCTGTCTGAAGAGCAGTTGACTAATAGACAACTACCAACACTTACCCATAAACACTGGCCTCAAGCAAACCATGGCCCCTTGTTCCTTAGGAATATGTATGGGAATACACTTCATCATTTACGTGTAGGGAGAAAAAAAAATGACTGAAGTAAGCAGAACTTTATATTCTGTCTAAGATCATTACATCAACTATTTACTTATGTTCAGTTAAAAATGCGCTGTTGTGTAGGTTAGAAGGCTATTAAACTGTATTTTAATAAATTCATATTTTACAAAAATGTAGATTCTATTTTATAAAAAAATACATATACAAAAGGACCAGACAGAAATATGCCAAATTTAAAATCATCGTAGAAAAATCACATTCAATGTGAGCTAATTTTTATTTTCTTCTTTTTTTCTTATATTTTCCAATTTTTCTAAAAATATGCATTTTACTGGAGTCCAGACACTGAGAAACATGGAGATTATGAGAGCAAGGATGTGTCAGAGGCGGTTAGAATATTTCAGACCTTTGTATCTCTCTCTCTCTCTCTCTCTCTCTCTCTCTCTCTCACACACACACACACACACACACACACACACACACACACACACACACACACACACACCAGAAAAAGCTTAAAGGGTATCAGCAATCTGTACATCATGGATAGACAAAGCTGTGATGAATGAATGAATGAATGAATGAATGAATGAATGAATGGAAAGGCTGTGGCTCAATATAGTTATTAAAGGGTCTTTTACTTCAGACCCCAGGTTATGGAATGCCTCTGTGGAAAAAGACCCTCCAGTACAGCATCCCTGTCCCCTGAACGAGCTGAGCCCTGGAGGCAGTATGTGGTAGCCACAAACTTAAAAGGAAATGAAAGGCTCTCCAGGCACTCTTCCACCCACCCAGTACTAATGTGTTCCTGGGAGCCTCTACCTTCTTTCCCTTGTCACCTGCAGAGCGCGGGCTTAGGAAAGGGAACATTCTTATTAAAACTGTTCAAAAGGCAGAGAACGCCTGGAACAAAGTAACTGTAACTGTAAAATGTCCTGAAATGCCAATTAGAAATTGCAATACTGGAGTTTTATTACAACTAACTCCTCCTTAATTATCAATCAATGAATTCTGCTGGAGAAAAAAAAATAAAAGCCCCATATTCTCTGTTGGGAAATTGATGCTAATTATTTTCTGTTAATTAAGTCTGTTCTGGGATTCAGATGTGCCATCCTTCAATTAAGAGATTGACGCATCAATGCTAACATAATGTTCAGTGCCCCCTTCTCAAGGCTTTATAAGCAGTGATAATCAAGTAGTGCCTGTTCTTTTAAATCTCTTGAATAACTGTGGTTTTATCTGCAAACGAGAGGAATGTATACCTAGGTACTAATAGGCATACTTTAATATGTTACATACTGGGGCCTTGCCAATACTTAAGGAAGACCTGTTGGAAATTTTGTGGCTCAGTTTCATGAATTTATTAAGCAGATATTAAATACAGTCTTGAGATAGGGCAAGAAAAAACTCAGGTAAAGGATGATTAAATTGTCTTGGGACTCCGATATGCACGGTAGTAATTCCAGGAAATTTGTGAGTCGAAGCAACTACTTGACCATTATTTCACCAAATTGTGGTTTTAATTACATATCGTACTTCTTCACATACAGTTTAAAATGCAAGTAGTATAACTTCGTGGTCCCTTACCTTTCTCTTATCTTTTTCAGCGGGAATGAGGTTGACTACAAAATGGTTCTCTCTGAGTGGTCAGCAGGTTTGGCTTTAAGGTGCATTAGGGGGGATGGAGTCTCAAAAGGTCCACAGCTTAAAGTGGCAAACAGTGAACTTCCCCAGGCCCCAAGAACTGCCAGCAACAACTGGATTATAAGGGGTCTGTTTAGAGTTCCTGTCATTGTGTTATAGCAGCCCAAATGAACTGAAGTGGGGCTTATCTGCTCACATTGCGATATCTTAGTCAAAAGACGGAGGGAACCCAGGGTTGAGTACCATGGTCTTGCTGAAGGATGAAGGATGCAGGGAGAGTGCAGGTGATTTTTGAGGTTAGTAGCACAGAAGCAATGGATGATTACTAATTTGAAACCTAATGTTTGTAAGTACCTGGAGTGAGTAATTGAGCCAAGCCAGCCTGACCCCACCCCTTGCCAGGGAACTATCCCAACCGTGCCACTGTTTATAGTTTGTTAAACTGTAGTAATCCACTAGGTTAAGCACCCAGCCACAGTGACAGTTCCTCTAGGGTGGAAAGTATGACTCCCTTTTGGCAAAATGACTAATTCAATGTCGGGTCATAGGATCCAGTATAATTGGAAACTGTTTGGACATTTGAATGGCCTTAACCTCTAAGTCTACCTCTTTCACTAATTTAAGAGTATGAACCACATACTAGAAACCATGCCAGGCTTTGAGTTCAAGACTGGCCTGGTCTCCAGAGCAAGTTCAAGGACAGCCAAGGCTATGCAGAGAGACATAAGAGCCAAAACAAACAAACAAAACAAACAAACAAAAAAACAAAAAAAACCAAGACAAACAAAACCAAAAAACAAAACAAAACAAAACAAAAAAAAAAAGAAAAACCCAAACAACACAAACACTTTTCTATCCAAATGAAACTTATTCTTTAATAGGATCGTGGTGAATTCGGTCAGCACATTGTAGGAGCACTGAGCTTTTTCCTGCAGTGTTTGAGGATTTAGTCTCTGTATGGGAACATCTAAGACACATGCAGTATAATTCATCCCTGCACCCAGCCCCTATGTTTGTTCAAAGCATTTAAAGAGAGAGGGGAGGAAGGTAAGGTTTTCATTCCTCCAGGTACAGAGCTCTGGGGGTGTGGGGCTCAACAGTGACCGCTGTGCTCAGATACAGAGTAAAGGGCAAATGTGGTAAGATCAAGTCAGAGCATCAAGCAAGACTGAATCAAGGAGGGCTTTGTCACTACATCCTGGGTCGTCCTGGCTGCGTGATAACCTGTAGGTATACGGACACTCTCATCTTTATGGAACATAGATAATCCCTTCTATGTCCCCTAAAAACATATTGATAGGAAGGAAAGGTCAGAAGTTAAGCTCAGCCTCTGCAATGTAGCAATGCCCATTGAATCCATACCGGAAATGTGCAACGTCCAGTGCCTCCTGCCTTGTTGGTCCAACTGGAAAAGTGCTGCCTTCCTGTGTCTATCCTTTTTTTTTTCCTCCTGCAAATAAACATAATCTATTTCACCTGTGATAGGTGATTATGTGGCTTCCACTCAGCTCTTGTAATTCATTCATACCTCCCGGCATTCATGAGTCATGGGTCTTTTACACTTGTCAGAGAAACCTAATCCTTACCCTTCATGGGCCAGCTCTCCTAAAGATGGCTGAACATGTAATTGCCTTGAAGTGTAAAATATTTCCCACATTATTTATTACAGAAGTGCCTGCTAGCACCTTTGTGGTCGAGGAGGTGTATCAGCGTTTTCATTATAACCCCGTATTTCCAACAGTTAAAAAAAAATGTGCTCTGGGCTGAAACCCAACACATGGAAAATCAGTCCAGAAGGGAACTTTTCTACTACTTCTAAACAATAAATAAATAAATAATTTGGTTAGCGCAGTTTTAAAGATATAGGGCTGAAGTGAGCAGGGAGAAATGTCATAAAACGAACTTTTAAAAGTTTCCTTTTGTTCTTTGAAGTTAGAAGATTAAGAAGTGAATGGTGTGGTAAATGTACTTGCTGGGGCCATAGGAGAGTGACCCCGTTGTGTTAGAGCTACACCATTCTATTCTTGCCATTCTTAAGAAGCCAAAGGGATAAATGGAGCTTTGCCCAGTTCAAATCTAGAAATACCTCAAGAAAGAGAATCTATTTGAATGGAAAAATGTAACCTAAAAATTGGAAACATGGCCATCTTCCTGGGTGACCAGGGTTTGGCATGTCATTAATGGGGCCTTTTAGGTTGCTAATGGGAATAGTTGATATAAAATGAGTTGTAGCCTCAAATATCCTCACTCCAGATTTGTAATTTATCACAGGTGAGTCTAAGAAATGCACCAAGAACATCACAAAGCCATGAGCCTTTGAGTTCCCCTTTCCATAGGACATCACCACTATTCTATGGTCACTGCAAGCATAGTTACTTGGAACCATGCACACTGGCACATGCTCTTAATCCTGGAACTCCAAAGGCAGGGGTGGGTGGATCTTTATGAATAGAGGAGTTACACGGTGAGGCATCATCTTACGATAGGTAGGTAGATAGATAGATAGATAGATAGATAGATAGATAGATAGATAGATAGATAGATACCACAATTACTCAAGAAATCCTATTGGTGAGTGCTTTACATAGGATTCCTATTGCTATGGCAAAACACCATGCTCAAAAGGGGTGCTGAGAAGGAGGTTATTTAGCTTATACTTCCGCATTGCTATTCATCATCAAAGGAAGTCAAGACAGGAATTCAAATAGGGCAACATCCTGGAGGCAGGAGCTGATGCAGAGACCTTAGGGGCTGGCTTCTCATGGTTTATTCAGCCTGCTTTCTTATAGAAGCCAAGGCCACCAGCCCAGGGGTGGTACCACCCACAATGGACTGGATCCTCTCCCATGGACCACTAATGGTGAAAATGCCTTACAGCTGGATCTCATGGAGGAATTTCCTCAACTGGGACTCCTTCTTTTCTAATGACTCTAGCTTGTGTAAAATTGACGCAAAAAGCAGCCAGTACAACTGACTCCTCGTTAACGTGACACAAGAATACATCACTATTAAGTCACAACCCTTCTTTTTTTTTTATTCATTCTGAAGATCTCACATTAAAAGACTATGTAACTTTAGAAGTCACATGGTCTTTACAAGTTCAAACACATTTAAAACATTCAGTCCCTCAAAAATAACCGATCTCTTCAAAGCCAAAGTCTTTTAAAATTCAAAGTTTCTTAACTGTGTGCTCTAGTAAAATACTTTTTTGTTTCAATAGGGAAAAATCGGGGCACAGTCACAATCAAGTCAGAAACAAAAATCAAACATTAAAATTCCAATGTCTGGGGTCCACTCATGATCTTCTGGTCTCCTCCAAAAGGCCTTGGGTCTCTTCTCCGACTCTGCCTTCTGTTGCAACAGCTTTGCTTCTAGGCTCCTGGTGGTTCCACTCCATTGCTGCTGCTATTCTTGGTCATCCCATGGTGCTGGCATCTCCAAAACACCAGAGTCTTCTGCTGCAACTGGGCTACACTATCTCCAGTTGCCTCTCATTGGCCCTTTCCAGGGTGTGAAACCTTGACTTCTTTGCATGACCCTTTCAGTTCTAGGCCTCGAACTACCACTAAGGATGTACCTTCACCAATGGTCTCTCACAGTGCCAAACTTCAGATGCTCCCCATGAGCCCCTCATGCTTTCAAAATAAGTACCACTTGTGAGAATCCTACAAATCACTAAATCCAGCTACCAGAATGAGGTGCCTGCCTTTGGAACACAGCTTTTCTGTGCTCCGAGAAAACACTTCCCAGAAGGTTTAATTTCAGTTATGTTGGTCTCTCTCTCTCTCTTTTTTTAAAGATTTATTTATTTATTGTATATAAGTATGTAGCTGTCTTTAGACACACCATAAGAGGGCATCAGATCTCATTACAGATGGTTGTGAGCCACCATGTGGTTGCTGGGATTTGAACTCAGGACCTCTGGAAGAGCATTCAGTGCTCTTAACCACTGAGCCATCTCTCCAGCCCGTAACACTGGTCTCTTATCACCCCTAATTTCTTTCTTTTTTATCTTAATATGTTCAGTTTATCTGCTCATAAACATTCTGTTCTGTAAGTTTTTATAAATAAATGGGTAACTATATAAGCATGCAAATATAAATATTAGTGATTATTTAACAATTGCTGCTTTCCCAGTTTCAGTATTCTGTTGATTAAGATAAGCATATTCGAAATTAGTATTTCAAATATATGTATATTGTTGATATGTACAGATATTTTAAGTAAATGTAAGTCTTAAGAAATTGAAGTAGAGTTTCAATTTCTTGCACAGTTGGAAATTTTTTGGGTTTTTTTTTCTTTTCTTTTATTCATTTTACATCGCAATCACAGCCCCCACTCCTTTCTTCTCAGTCCTGCCCTTACAAATCCCTCCCCTCATTGCCCCCACCCTTTCTTCTCAGAGAAGGGGTGGATACCCTTGGATACTGCCTCACCCTGGGGCATCTCATTCCAGCTGGTCTAGGCACATCCTATCCCATGGAGGCCCAACCAGGCAATCCAAGTAGGGGGGAAGGAGATCCAATGACAAGAATTAGACAGAGACAGGCCCTGATCCTCTTCTTATGGAAACCACTTGAACACCAAGCTGCACATTTCCCACAAATATGTAATGCATCTAGGTCCAGCTTTTGCATGTCCATGATTGGTGGCCCAGGCTCTGTGAGCCCCCATGGTTCCAGTTTAGTTAATTCTGTGGGTGTAGTTTGTGGTGTCCTTGACCCCTCTGACTTGGTCACTTCTGTTTTCCACTTTTCCACAGGAGTCCTCTGGCTTTACCTGATGTTTGCCTGTGGCTCTCTGCATCTTCCTCCACCTGCTGTTGGATGAGGTCTCTCAGGAAACAATTATGCTAGGTTCCTGTCTGCAAGCATAGCCGAGTATCATCAATAGTGTCAGGAGTTGGTTCTCTCACATGTGGGGCCATCCTTGGTTGGCTGTGCCCTCAATCTCTGCTCCATCTTTGTTCCTGCATATCTTTGTCCCGTAGCTAGGCAAATTTGGGGTTGAAGGTTTTGTGGGTAGATAGATGTTCCCCTCCCTCCTCTGGAAGTCCTGCCTGGCTACAGGAGGTAGGCATTTCATTCTCTATATTCCCCTCTGGTAGAATTCTAAGCTCAGGTTACCCCCATAGACTCACCAAATCCTCTCTTGTTCTAGGCTTCAAGCTAGTAACCAGGGATGCCCCGTCCCTACCAATTTCCATTCTCATTCTCAGGCCTCCCTCACCCCTCCCACCTGATCACTAGCTCCCTTCCCCTCCTCACCTTCTCTCCTACCCAGTTCCCTCTCTCCATCCACCTCCAGATGACCATTTAGTTTCCCATTCGGAGTGAGATTCACTCCCTTGGGCTCTCCTTATTATCCAATCTTTTTGGGTCTGTGGATTGTAATATGGTTATCCTTTTCATTATAGCGAGATACTAGAAACACATAGGCCAATTCAAATATAACATTAGGAAACACTAGGCATTTTGCATTAGTTGAGATGTTAGGAGCTATCAGATAGCTTCCCCTGGTACTGAGGGTACAGTAACAACAAACTGAAGGTAATATGGCTACACTCACCCAGAGTAAGAAGTCATGCTTGGGACACTGAACAGAGGACATGAGTGGATTGAGGATCATGCAAATGGATGTCTCCAAACACCATAGCTTTTCCTCCAAGTAGTCAATTTTATATGTTACCTAAGGTTATTTAATATTTTAATACAGTTTATCAATAATTAATCAACTCCCCGTGGAGTGCTTCTGATTTTACAAGCAAGATAAAAAACAATTTTGAAAGAAGCAATGCCGTCTATAAACATTGTAGCAATACAAACTCATTCACATGGACCCTAAAAGACATTCTTATTAAGCCCATGTAATCTGTCAATGTTGTACAGAAAGCAGGTATTCATAGAGTTATTAAATTAGGAATCCTATGATAAGATTACCCTGCATCATCTTCAGGATGACATTACAAGCCTCTTTTTTTCCTTCCATCATATATTTTGACATTATTTTTATTGATTATTTGGTAATTTCTTATAATGTACCCTGATCACCTTTACTCTCCAGTCTTCTCAGGTCTACCCTCACACCCTTGTAGCCTCCCCATAAAAATATTTTTAAAAGTCCAATTTGTGCAGCCTGGATAGTCACTAGAGCATGGTCAAACTCCCAGGGTCCTGTCCTATAAAGAAAAGGTGAGTCCTTCCCCACACTTACCAGTAGCCATCTATTGTACAGACTATACTTGTGCGTCCTTATCACAATTTTTACGAGTTCTCTTTGATGGTTTCCTGTTTATGTTGTTGCTTTGGGGGGGACAGGGGTTGTCATAGAAGCTTTCTCTGTCTCTCTTAACTGTGAGCTGTAGTCATCGATACCAGTACAGTAGAAGTTTCCTTGTCTGTTACAGTCCACAAGAGTATGGATCATGGATGCTCACACATTCCCTGGCAGCAGCCCATCCCATGGACATCAACATGGATTCAGGGGGCAGCACACCACAGATATCCATATGGCCTTGAATGGTAATGCAGTCACAGACATCAATACTGCTCCAGCTGTGGCAGGACCATGGACTCAGAAATGGCTCCCAGCAGCAGCACAGACCACAGACTTCAACACTCCCCTTAGGATAACATGAGCCATGGACACAAACATGGTCTTGGTGACAGCCTGGATCATGGATATCATCATGGTTTCATGTGGCAGCTCAGACCATGGGCATCTTCATGGTCTTTGTCAGTAACATAGGCATCAGACATTGACATGGTTCAACCTCTCACCATGTATGCAATGCTCCATTCCTCCACCCTTCATGCACTTCCATTGAAAATTCATCTGACATACTCACATTGGAAACTGCAGCTCATTATTACACACACACACAGACACAGACACAGACACAGACACACACACACACACACACACACACAGAGTTTAATATACAGAAATCCATCAACTATATAAACAAACACAAAGAAAAAAAACCACAGGATCATCTCATTATATGCTGAAAAAGCATTTGACAAAAATACAACTCCCCATCATGTAAAATGTCTTAGAAAGGTCAGGAATTCAAAATATATACCTAAACATAATAAAAGCAACATACAGCAAACCAATAGCCAAGATCAAATTAAATGGAGAGAAACTTGAAGCAATCTCACTAAAATCAGGGATATAAAATCATGAGCCATTGGTGTGGCTTAAAGACTCTGGTCTCTGAAGAACCATAAATGCTGGACCATCATTGCTACTTCTTGATCACAGCCATGCTTCTGGTTTTCACCTTTGGTGGTTATTGGATGTGGTTCTGCAGCGCCAGCTCCTCCTCATGGTCCAATGCTCATAGATGGAGTAGGTCTTGCAGTTAACCTACTCAAAGCACTGGATCCAGACGTGGATGGCAGCAGGGTTGGTCAGACTGCCCCCAGTAGTCAGACTATCCTGGTCCCATTTTAAGAGTCTTTAGAAGAGGATTGAACAGACATATCTCTGAAGAAAAGACACAAAGAAAGAAGAACAATGTGATGATGGAGTCAGAGATTGTATGGATGGGACCAAGTAGCAAGGAATGCCTGTAACCTCCAAACCTGGGAGAGACAGAACATGGAATCATTTTAGAGTGTCTAAGCAAACATTGCCCTGGGTCACTTTGATTTCAGACTACTGACTTCCAGTTTTATGAAACAATTCACTTACATTATTCCACTCTACCTAATCTGTGAACGTTTCTTTTAGCCAAAGAAGACTAATTCAGTGGAGAAACAGGATTCTCTTTCCAATTCCATTAAGTATTAAAATCCAAAGTATAGGTTGAGTAGATGAAGCAGGGGCGGGGGATTCCTGAAACACACAGATCAACTCAAATGTTGATTTTCCCACCAATGGGACATAGTTGCACAAAACTGCAATCTAGCACTCAAGAGCTCTCGAGTTTGAGGCTAGACTGAGTTACAAAATGAGAGTCAAAAAAGAAAGGGACAAATTTAAGCTATACAAGCAAAAATCACCATTTCTAAATTATAGTTAATGTGATCCATGTTGTAGGAGGTATGTCTTGTGGCAGTAGCCAAGTTGAATATTTACTTTTTGGATTGAAACTTTCCTTTACCTATAAATTAATTCTATTCAAGTGTTTTGTTAAGCACTATATGTTTCATAATAGTCTTTCAAATAACCTTCAGTAAAACCAGATATAATTAAATGCAAAGAACTGAAAATGTTCCTCCGATAGATATGCTGTCTAATGGTAAGAAATAACATTTGGTTTGTTACAAAAAGAAAGACTATGGTTGGGATGGATTTAACAGTGATGTTTGAAGATAATATTAGAGCTTGAAATGTGAGTGCTTTTTTGGCCATTGTAATAGGTGTTCAGATCCCAAGTATTACTTTCATAGTTGAAAAAACTTCCAATTTCTTCAATTGAGTTTGAACCTTATAAGAAGTATACTGAAATTTAATTAAAAGGCAAACAAAAATTCATCTTTCCTTAACTGTAGAATTATTCAATCATCAATAGTCCTCTCTGGGGAAAACAATCAATGACTTGAAGCAATTCATCCAGATGTAAAAATGTTGAAAGAATAGTGGATTTAGGTAAATTGAGTTTTATAGTATTTAATGATAAAGCTTTTCCTATACTACCTTTTGTTATCAGAAGCTTTTTCAAAGTATATTGTCTTTTATGACAATCACACACACAAACACACACATACCACACACACGCATACCACACACATACGTACACAAACACACACACTCATTCTGTAAGTTCTGTTCCTCTAGATAACCTTGACTAATATGCCCAATAGCCACAGAAGTGTAGTTTCACAACAGATATTTAGGGGGATGCTTTGTAATTTGTCCTACACAATCATCTCCACTTTATTCCACTGGTCTTTGTCAGAGATGGTGTTTCCTATCTTCCAGCAAAGAAATAGCCCTGCTTATTTTGTCTCTGGGTTTTTATGATTATTTCCGCTTTGCCAAATGGACAAGCTGTGTCTATTCTTCCTATCTTAAAGTACACATCCTTTCTGTATCTCCCTATTGCTGAACTCCTTCAACACACTCCTCATGCAATTTAGCCAAAGCACCAATTACGTTCCAACTAGTAACATTTTAATTGAATCAGAGGTAGGAATTGTGTCTCTTCCAGATAATCAATGAGACATATTTAGAGTCACCTTGAGGACAAGGTCAATATCCTTATCTATGATCCTTAGCCTTCATCTTTATCTTGAGTGAAGTCAGAAGCATATGCCCCAGTTTCTAAATGTATACAGATGATGGATTTCAGTCCATTTGATTTAACTACAGTACCATCTCTTGCAACGTAGAAAACTAGAGACCAGAAAAGATGGTTTTCTTCACTAATTAGTTCTTTAAGAGTCGCTCCCACACCTGCCCTGAGATCCACTGTAAAGGGGTGTGTCCGTTTGTTATTTCACCTGTCTCTCCAACCTAAATTAAAGAACTATTTTCTTTGACATTTTAAACGTCACTCTCTTTTGGTTTTATAAAGTAATAATTACAATATATAGCCCATGGTTGGGACCTACTTGTGGACTTCAAAATCCCTTTTGCTTTTGATGTGCAGCCAGGGATTAAAAACCCCTGCCTTAGAAAAACATTCAAGAATCTGGAGGCACTTGTAAAAAGGAAACAAGACTTAGGCAAGTATGTGGGCCCAGCCGTAGTTGCTGTGGAGATACACCGGTACATTCCCTACCATATTTGTACTCACTATTGAGGAATTCAGCAGGCAGGAGAAAGATTTTTGGCTTACCTTTGACTAGGCTGCAAAACACATGGCCTTTGTGCTGCTTTAGGAAAAATCTAGAGACTGGTTGATTTATAAAGAACATACACTTATTTTCCCCAGCTCTAGAAGCTAAGAAGTTAATATTTCAGATGAATTTTCTATGCTGGATAGATTTTTCTTAATACTTAGTTTAAAAGTCAGGTCAAAGCATGAAGCTATACCATAGCACCTATATAGAAAGTACAGATGGTTCCAATTTCCTGACAAGTAGTTGGAAATCAGTCTGAAAAGTTCGAGCTGACTTGGATTCTTCACAATCTTAGACACATGAGTAACGGTCGCTCATACTTCCTTATAAACGAGTAGTTAGGAACACAGGGGATAAAGTTTAACTAACGAAATCTTTGGAGTTTTAACAAGTTACCCATGAGATGGATATGAGATATGAGAAATCAATCCTTTGTATGATAAGGGAGTGAACAGTAAGAGATTAATAACTATTGGCAATTGCAGTGTTCACCACAGTACTCTATGCTTTACACATAAACAGCTACTTCTTACAATATCTTAAAACATAATCACTGATGTTTTATGGAAGAAGAATGAGAATTTATTTATCTATGGTCGTTTTCTAGTTTACAGAGATATTGAGACATTTGATCTCCCTGTATCCATTTCTCTTCCTTTAGAGTACACAATCCCACTTTTTTCTACCTTCTGAACTGTGCTCCCCAAGACTTCCCTCTCAAATTCTTCCTAATAACATCTGTTTTCCTGTCACACAAAAATACATGACCATTGACACCATTCCCACTTTAAATCCATGGATTCAATGTCATTCCCCTTCCTCAATGATATTCTATTTTTATTCCAGTAGGTAGAGTCTAGTTATATACAAAGGAAAGGCACAAGGCAATTATAAACTTCTCCTAGCATTTGGATATAAGAAATAGATACACAGGTTGTGCATTCTATTTTCTTTCTGAGCATAAAATCTATAGGATTGGAATGGGATCAGAGAGGGTTTCCCTACAGCCTTGTCTGTATTGCCTTTCTAGCTGTCACCATCAGCACTGCCTGGAAAGGTACCACTAAAGGTGAAGATGTAAGTGAAGCTTGCCTGTCTGATTGACCATGATAACCCCTCTCAGAAATGTTATGCTTAAGTTGTGTGTCTTCCAGGCTAAATCAATACCTGCATTCTGTTGGCTGAGCACTTAGGTCACAGACCCTGGATCAATAGTTAGAGAGAAATAAGCAGAGAGATTCATGAGGAAAATTAATGGGAGAAATTTTACTTCCTAAAATTTGGTCTTGGGAGATCGTACAAAAATTCAATTTCCTTGACCTTCCTCATATATTCTAGTGAGGGTTGAGATGGGGGATGATATTTTGTAAGTAATATCTTAGAGTCTAATTTCTTCATGTCTACCATATCTATTTTCTGTCTGCAACTGAACTTTAAGGTTGGGAAAGAAGGGTAAACAAAAGTTATCCAAAGATGAATATAATTGTTAGGAGAGTGGCAGTTATTAAAATCATCTGACTTAGAGTCTGAGTGAACTTTTCTCATACCATAAACAATTAAATGAACTAACAGAATTCCATCCTCACATTGGAAGTAATACTAGTGACACATACAGCTATTGTGTATATTTAAAGAAGTTAACATCCATACATTTTTAAAAGAGTTTGGGGAATACTAATAATGTATATTAGTTTTAAAACCTTGCTTTTCCCTTTATAACCTGATTTCTTCTTCTTTCTCCTTCTACCATTCCCCTCTAAGCCTAATAGTCCTCCAACCCAGGTTATCTGTAATCCTATGCATGCATTCAGCAGGTTCTTCCTCCAGAATTCTGCATGTACATGAAAAGCACTTACTCAGAAGTTTGTTTGGAGCGCCCTCTCCTCTCCTCTCCTCTCCTCTCCTCTCCTCTCCTCTCCTCTCCTCTCCTCCCCTTTCTCTCTTTTCTCTCTCTCTCTCTCTCTCTCTCTCTCTCTCTCTCTCTCTCTCTCTCTCTCTCTCTCTCTCAAACTTCCTTCATCTTGTCTCCTCATCAGACTGTAATACACCAACACATGCTGATCTGTTTGTCTACTTGCTATTCCCCCATCCTGCCTTGAATGGAAACTTCAGGAGAACTAGTGCCTCTTAAATGTCTGTATTTCCAGAAAAAGTATAGTAGTCATTCTAGGTCCATGCTGAGAAAATGGACAAAAGATTATATGCTTCTCCAACATAAGAAATGAAAGCTCTCTAGTCTTCCCCGAAGAGCAAGCAAAAACACCTGAAGGCAGGCTATGTGTGGTTAAGTAATTATTTAAGTCATTTAGTCTATATAGTCAGTGCACCTGGATGTGTAGAAAAAAATGTATTTCCAAATTTGACTTTAGTTTTTCACTGAGAAAGGAATCTGAGAGAGATTGACATATGAAAAAAAATAGTTAGCTTCTGACTTTGAGGAACTCTACCTCTACATCCATTTCATTTTGAGAATCCTTCTACAACTCTCATCTGAAGACGTTCTCAATGAACATGGAAAGTCATTAGGAAGCCTGAGAGCTCTTTGGCTAGTATTTATTTTTAATTTATTTGGTAATTTATTAATACTAAATGAGAATTATTATTTGAGAATGCATGCAATGAAACATATTCACATCTAAACCCATTTCTCCCCTGCCACCCTTCCCTGATTGCTCCCAACACACTCTTCTCCAAGAAGTTCTTCAGGAATCCTGGCACTGAGTTTGTGAGTTATCAGTGATATACCTCGGCCTGAAAATACAGGCTTCCAACATTAAAACTTAATTAATGTGCTTTTTTTAAGCACATGGATCTCTTCTTTCCCTGACCTCTACTGATCTGTGTGTGGTGTTCTCTACTTTATGTCTTTTCACTTAATCTCAAAACGGTCATCTCTCACTGCCGTTGCTTTCAGAGCATCCAATGCGGAAACTCCTCCACTACTTTATTCATTCCTTGACCCTTCGTTGTCCTGATTCATCAGCCTCCAACCTTTCTTCTTTCTAATATGTTTCCTGAAGCATCTGGCCACATTTCTGTGATGTTTCAGTGACACTAACTAAGCCCACTGCAGTATCTTCCCTGACAAATATGCACTGCATATTTTACATTGATTTTTGCATGTTTCATATTTTTCAAATATTTTTAAAAGGTGTTTTTATTACATTTCAGGTGTGGGCCTGCTTATTGGCTTGAGTATGTGGACTCTGTGTGTGGCTGGTGCCCAAGGAAGCTAAAAGAGGTCATCAGATTCCCTGAACCTGGAGTAACAGGCAGTTGCAAATTGGCCCATGTGTACTGAAGACTGAACCCAGGCTCTGTTAGAAGAGCCAGTGCCCTTATACTCTGAGGCACCTCTCTAGCCCTTTTAAAAAGTATTTTTCCTATTGCTTACAATGAGAGAATCCATTGCAAATTAAGTAAATAATCTTTGACGAATGAAGTAAAATTTGGAGGATGGTAGAATAGCCACGGCTCTTTCCTGCTGTAGAAATGGTTGTATTTAGGTCTAGAGTCTTAAAATGGATACTTACTCTGCTAACAAAAATATAAACGCAGCATAGCACTGTACAAAACCAGACTAGAAGTCATATTCTATGTTATTATTTCATGATTGATATTGTTGATTATAATCTATGGATCTTCTGCTAAGGCTCTCCTTTTAAGTTATCTAACTTTTTAACAATTGGAATTTTAAATTAGTCTTTGTTGTCACATAAACGTCATAGGTCTCAAATTTTATATGAAGTTGAAGGTGAGCTACTATCAACCAATTAAATATTGTTGAAGGTTTTTTTTTTTTGATAATAACTTGACCTAGTGTGACTAGTGCTCACTGACTCACTTAATTCATCATTTTGAAACCACATTTGGCTTCTACATAGCAATTGCCTCATTTACATATGACGAGGCCATAGGTTTGGGGAGGGAAAAACAGTTTGTCACCACTACATCTGTCTATGCAATTTTGAAAGAATGTCTGCTTTTATAGCTATCTGTTGAGTAATTGAAAATACAGCATCTTCAGTCTCTCTTCCATTTTTTTTGTCCCTCTCTTTGCTTTGGACGGAAACATCCAGAAACTACACTACCTAGGGATCCTCCCCATCTGCAGACACCAAACCCTCACACTATTGCTGATGCCAAGAAGCACTTACTGATAGGAGCCTGGTATGGCCGCCCCCTGAGAGGTTCTACTAGCACTTGACTAATATAGATGCCGATACTCATAGGCAACCATCAGACTGAGCCCAAGGACCCCAACTGAAGAGCTAGGGGAAGGACTGAAAGAGCTGAAAGAAATGGCAACCCCATAGGAAGAACAATATCAACTAACTGGACTAGCCAGAGCTCCCCAGGAATAAACCATGAACCAAATAACTCACATGGAGGGACCCATGGTTCCAGATATATAAGTAGCAGAGGATGGCCTTAGATGCCATCAGTGGGAGGGGAGGTCCTTAGTCCTGTGGAGGCACAGGAGAAGGCTAAAGTGGTGAGGCAGGAGTGGTGAGTGGTAGGAGGAGCACCCTTATAGAGGCAAAGGGAAGGGGCGAGGGGAGATGGGAGGGTTTTTTTTCTTTTTTGAGAGGCAACAGGGAAGGGGGATATCATTTGAAATGTGAATGAATAAAATGATTAATTAAAAAAAGAAAATACAGAGCCACTCTTAATGTTTTTTCCTTGTTTATAATTTATTCCTAAATGCTGTCAGTTCTTATTGTTTCCTCTTTGAAAAGTAAATTTCTAATTCTATTAATCCTTGGAGAGTGGAGTAAGTGTGTCATTACTAGACATATGTGGATATGTGGTCATATACTTGAGAACTTGTAGAACATGCAACTCTCCAGGCCAATGCAAGGCGTTCAATTTCCCAACATCTGGACAGTTTTATCCCATCTCTCACATGGCTACACTTGCCATTATCATCTCCAGGAAGAACACTGGAATTTATGATGCTCACATGAGGTTATTACACTGCTGAATGTAGCATGGAACGTATGTGGAGTTTTACAGAGCGTGTCTAATCCTAATAATCAACTATTGGGAGAATAAAGACATTGTGTTCAGTCCAGTGTTGTTTGCGTTGTTTTTGTTTCTTCTTTTAGAACTTCTTTCATTTTTTTTCAAGAGAAGTGATGAAAAGGAATTTTAAAATAAAGTATCTCCGAGTCTTCTTCATGTTGTCTTTCTCACTCAGCCCGAAGCAGTTTCTCATGTGAACTCAAGTGTTGAGATGCTAGGTAACAGTGACCTGTTCTTGGGCCTCAACGATCAAAGATGCTTCTGATAAATGCCTCCGTGACCAATTGGAAGTTTCTAATGGATTTCAGATCACGTAAATGTGGTAGGGGGAAGAATTAGATAGGTAGGTACTAAAAGGCCCTTCTTACTTTCTGAAGGTTTACTAACTTGAGCTTGTAAAACAGACTAACAGTGGATACAGTCACAGGAGGGAAGGCAGGAATCCCTGTTAACATGCAAACATGTAGGACTACATATATGGGAAGCTCAAAGGACAGTCAGATAATTGCAGCTTAAATATGTTTTGTTTTGTTTTTAAAGATTTATTTATTTCCTGTATGTGAGTACACTGTTGCTGTCTTCAGACAGACAGGAAGAAGGCATCAGATCCCATTACAGATGGTTGTGAGTCACCATTTGGTTTCTGGGAATTGAACTTAGGACCTCTGGAAGAGCAGTCAGCACTCTTAACCACAGAGCCATCTCTCCAGCCCCTTATCTATGCTTTTGATATTAGAAGGGGAATGGACAGTGTTGGAAAATTTAGAGGAGTAACTGATTTTTAAAGGAGATAGGTAGGCTCAAAGTGCTTATAGCTAGAGACAAAGGTCTTCTGAGCTAGGAAGGAGGTGACATCAAATTTTTGGAAGGTGAAGTTAGATCTGTATTACCATCAAAGTCCTTGTTATGCAAATAAAATCCCTCTGGTAATAGCCCTGAGAGGAACAGAAGATGAATCTGACCAGGTGGATATAATGACCTTTCATTTCTTCTCCAAAGATTAATTTTCTGTAGTTAATGAGATCGCAGGGAGGGGAATCTAAGGAAATTGTCTTTATTTTACAGAAACTTACTTAGGAAAGTGTACTTCAGAGGATGATCTAAAAGACTCTACTATGAAAGAGTCTCTCTATGAAAGAGTTGTAGAGAGTATAAGAGAAAACCGGGCTTCTTCTTTAGTTCATTTTACACACCATAATTGCAAGATACTTCTGCATGTCATTTTCTGATGCCCTTCAGTAGCCATCAAAGAGTCCGAAGACATTTGTTTAATACTTTGACTATTTGCCGTACTTTTCTTCTTGCCAAACTGGCACACCTTCATGGCATGTTGGGAGATAGTTTTCTTTGCCGGACTATTTATAAATGTGCATAAGGAATTGTTAGTTTATTACACCTGAAAAGCTACCTAAAAGAATTAGTCTTAAAGTATATTCAGGTCCAACTCAGCTGTTGGATGTGGAGTGTATGAATGGATTCACATTGTTGTCCACAAATTCTATCACTGGATGCTTTACTGTCTTTGTCTCATTCTATTCTCACAATAAACCTTACTGATAATGTCTTATACTTTCATTTACATATGAAAAATCCAATAATCATAAATAAACCATACAAACTCTCATTAGGGAGTTAACTATGACTTTAAAGTAAAGTGCTTATAAGTGCCTTTAAAGATGACTATACCTATGTTTGCCAATGTGTATGCTCTCTTTACAACTAAAGTTCAAGGGTACTTTGGCAATGTAATTTATTATTTACAGAAACCTTCCTTCTTATATTTCCGTCCTTTTGTTCCCAGAATCATGCACATGGATGACTAAAACAAAAACATACTGTCAACCACATTATCGAAATGTTTGCTTTATGGAATCATACACTATTATCAATTGCATACTTCTTTCTAGGTAAGTTATCTGTTCATTTTCCTTACTTTGTCTAGTAACAGTGCTAAAATTATACCTACAGTACTAAGATCGCAATTTGAAAATCCATCCAAGAAAATGAGTTGGCTTTGAGCGAAGAATTTTGATTCCTTGACTCAATACCACAGACCCTGACAAATATTTCTAAGACACAGAATGAACACAACACTGATATATTTAATATTTGTTTAACTAATATGACCAGTAAATCGCTATTGGAAGTAATGCAGTGTTATTGTAGGAACACTGAAGTTGTCCATAAGTTTGCAAGTCTGAAGCAAAGAAATCATTCTGTTTTTATCATGTGCACACAACAACAAAAAATACACCTGTCTGTCTGTGACTCTGAAGAATGATCAAGGAAATCCCTCATAAAAATATATATTTACACTGGAGATATATTTACACTGGAGTTGAGTAGCTCTAAATCAGAAGTTCACGTCTGCCATTTCCAGCTCTGTGACCTTTAAAGATTGCTTAATTTTAGAGGAAATACTGTAGTGAGACACGTAAGACGACTATTGCTACTGCTAGTGTTTTTAACCCCTAATATTTATAGTGCGTTTGGACAATAAGATTTTTATTGGGTAGGTTGATTTTAGTCTATTGGTCTACTGATCAAATTTTCAATCATAGCATTTGGAACTTCAGCCTATGAAGCTATACGTATGTTATCTTCTTAAAGTTGTCTAATTAGAGCACCATCTACCTGTTCTGATTACTTACGAATGGATTTCACCTAGACTTCAGACTGTACTCACCATAGCTATCTAAATTCCTCCCCAATAAAAATGTTTGTATTTTGAGAGACCACCAATGTTTTTATGAAGCTGCACAAGGTTATGTGGTAAACATAAGACAAGTTACCAGTCAACGTGTCAAAAGTAGACTACTGGATCAATTCTTTTATGTTAGTTCAAATGGTCTGTTTTGAGAGTTTATTGAAAAACTAAGGGATTTTTATTTGTTTGTTTTGTTTTTTAAGGGAAGGACAAATTTGAAAGACCATTTCAATAAAAGATAAACCTCAGTGTTTTAGAAATTAAAGTTTCTTTTCTTGGTTTTCTCTACCAAAACAACTGTGAATCTTTTCTTAATGTACAAATATTTAAGTACAATTATGGAATAAAAAGTTTGGGGCAGGACTTGATTATCTCGAGATAGTTTATGGGACAAAAATGAG